>NC_057803.1:139851802-140144017 GCF_018294505.1 Triticum aestivum | reverse complement strand
GTCTGCACGGGCGGCGCGACCGGCGAGGGCAGGCGGCAACGACGCAGGGTGCGGCAGTGCTCGGCAGGGATGTCGCGGGGCGGCGGTGCGAGGGGGCGGCGACGCAGCCAAGGCGGCGGCGCGGCGGCGCATCAGGCGGCGGAGGCGAGCGTGGGCGCGAGCGCGGGGTGGCCCGGTTCGGCCCGAGGGCGGGCCTGGCGGCGCGAGGAGAGAGACAGAGAGTCGGCGGGATGACATGGCAGACTGGGGTTGGTCGAGGGAGCGGCGGCGATGACGTGGCCGACTCGGATTGGCCAGGTGACGTGGCCGGCTGGACATGTCCGGCGGTGCGAGGAGGAAGAAGCTAGGGTTTGGACTGCGATTTTCGGGGGAGGGGACTTATTTATAGGTAGAGGGAGTTAGAAGAGTCCAAATGAGGTGCGATTTTTGTTGGGGATCGTAGCAGAAATTTAAAATTTTCTACGCATCACCAAGATCAATCTATGGAGAAATCTAGCAACGATGGGAAGGGGAGTGCATCTACATACCCTTGTAGATCGCTAAGCGGAAGTGTTACTAGAACGCGGATGAGGTAGTCGTACAAGTAGCGATTCAGATCTCGGTCGATTCCGATCTAAGCGCCGAACAACGACGCCTCCGCGTTCAACACACGTGCAGCCCGGTGTCGTCTCCCATGCCTTGATCCAGCAAGGAGAGAGGGAGAGGTTGGGGAAGACTCCGTCCAGCAGCAGCACGACATCGTGGTGGTGGTGGAGGAGCGCGGTACTCTAGCAGGGCTTCGCCAAGCACTACGAGAGACGTGGAGGGAGAGAGGTAGGGCTGCGCCTTGGGAGAGAGAGATTCGTGTGTTGTGCAGCCCCAAAACCACCATTATATATAGGGGCAAGGGCATGGGGAGGCGCCCTAGTGTTTCCCCTAGGGGGGCGGTGGCCAGGGCAGATGGGATCTCCCCCTTGGGTGACTTAGCCCCGAAGACAGGAGGTGGGAACCCTAGGTGGGGCGCCCCAAACCCCCTGGTCACGTCGGAATAGGTGAGGGGGGCGCACAGCCCCTTAGTGGGCTGGTTTGCCCCCTTCCCTTGGCCCATGAAGCCCCCCAACACTTGCCGGGGCTCCCGAAACACCTTTCGGTCATGTTGGTCATCACCCGGTACCTCCGGAACACTTCCGGACTCCAAAACCCTTGTCCAATATATCAATCTTCACCTCCGGACCATTCCAGAACTCCTCGTGACGTCCGGGATCTCATCCGGGACTCCGAACAACATTTGGTAACCGCGTACATACTTTCCCTATAACCCTAGCATCATCGAACCTTAAGTGTGTAGACCCTACGGGCTCGGGAATAATGCAGACATGACCGAGACATTTCTCTGGTCAATAACCAACAGCAGGATCTGGATACCCATGTTGGCTCCCACATGTTCCACGATGATCTCATCGGATGAACCATGATGTCAAGGATTCAGTCAATCCCGTATACAATTCCCTTTGTCTACCGGTATAGTACTTGCCTGAGATTCGATCGTCGGTATCCCGATACCTTGTTCAATCTCGTTACCGGCAACTCTCTTTACTCGTTCCGTAACACATCCTCCCGTGATCAACTCCTTGGTCACATTGTGCACATTATGATGATGTCCTACCGAGTGGGCCCAACGATACCTCTCTGTCATACGGAGTGACAAATCCCAGTCTCGATTCGTGCCAACCCAACAGACACTTTCGGAGATACCCGTAGTGCACCTTTATAGCCACCTAGTTACGTTGTGACGTTTGGTACACCCAAAGCATTCCTACAGTATCCGAGAGTTCCACAATCTCATGGTCTAAGGAAATGATACCTGACATTAGAAAAGCTTTAGCAGACGAACTATACGATCTTGTGCTAGGCTTAGGATTGGGTCTTGTCCATCACATCATTCTCCTAATGATGTGATCCCGTTATCAATGACATCCAATGTCCATGGTCAGGAAACCATGACCATCTATTGATCAACGAGCTAGTCAACTAGAGGCTTACTAGGGACATATTGTGGTCTATGTATTCACACATGTATTACGGTTTCCAGTTAGTACAATTATAGCATGAACAATAGACAATTATCATGAACAAGGAAATACAATAATAACCATTTTATTATTGCCTCTAGGGCATATTTCCAACAATTTTTGCCCACACGATCGTGATCCAACGACGGAGAGCATGGAGGGGGTTTAGATGAGCTAGTGGGCTACTAGAAAGGGGTGTTGGGCTGCAAAGAGAAGGGGCTTTCGCGGTTACACGGTTAACCGTTGGGGCATCAAACGACCTCCAAATGGACCGAAAATTGACAGGCAATCTACCGGTGATATACCAAGGCCACTCGACAAATCTCGGCTCATTCCGAGAATGTTTTTCTCCCGCTCATGAAATAAGAACTGAGAGGTGCAACGGGTGGAAGAGAGAGTGTCGGATTCCGAAACAGACAACGGAGAAAGAGACCGGATGCAAGTTTTGAAAACATGCAGAACCAATGCACACATGATGACATGGCAAAGATGCGACACGCAAGCAAATGACACGGCAACGACAGCGAATAACTGGAAGACACCTGGCGCATTGGACTCGGGGCGTTACACTTTATCCTCTTATATAGGAAGTGAATATCAAATGCCCCCCTTCAGCCTTAAAACTCACCTGTTCCCAAGGGATCGTGCGAATGGCATGGTTGGATTACCCAAAACCGTATTGATGAGGATCCCGTGATGGGTGGAGACGATCTCTGTTTTGACAAGACGTGCCAATAGAGGTTGTGCCTCGAAACATGAAGCGGTAGGCATAAAAACGGTTCAAAATGTTAAGAGGCCAGACATGATGTTTCGCCGAAAAAGTTGTCAGTGGAAAGACACTATTTTGATTGATATCTTGCCTTCACGGCTAAGGGTTGTGACAACTATACGGAGCTGGATACTGTCCTTTTGTTGAGAAAATTGCCTTGAAGTATTCAGGAGGAGGAACCCGCCTTGCAATCCCGAAGACAATCCGCGTGCTGAACATATCGTCATTGAAGACTGGTTCAGGGCTACCGAGGGAGTCCTAGATTAGGCGGTCCTCGTGTCTCCGGGCTATTGGATATGGGTCGGACTGATGGGTCGTGAAGATACAAAGCGGAAGACTTTCCCCCGTGTCCAGGTAGGACTCCCCTATGCGTGGATGGCAAGATTGGTGTTCGGATATGTAATTTCCTTCCTCTACAAACCGACTCTGTACAACCCTAGGCCCCTCCAGTGTGTATATAAACTGGAGGGTTTAGTCTGTAGGGACAATGAGAATTCATATAGGCTAGGCATCTAGGGTTTAGCCATTACGATCTCGAGGTAGATCAACTCTTGTAACCCCTATACTCATCAAATATAATCAAAGTAGGACGTAGGGTTTTACCTACATTAAGAGGGCCCGAACATGGGTGAACATCGTGTTCCCTTTGTACCTTGTAACCTTCGATCCTCAGACGCACAGTTCAGGACCCCTACCCGAGATCGGCTGGTTTTGACACCGACAGGGGTCACCGCTAGAACACACAACATTGATTCCTAGCCGTGTGCGGCGCCCCCTCCACAGTTTACACCTTCGGTCATATTCACTTAGTGCTTACGCGAAGCCCTGCGCGGATCACTTCACCATGCCGCCGTGCCGACGAAACTCTCCCTCGACACTTTGCTGGATCAAGAGTTCGAGGGACGTCATTGAGCTGAACGTGTGCAGAACTCGGAGGTGTCGTACGTGCGGTACTTGATCGGTCGGAACGAGAAGAAGTTCGACTACATCAACCACGTTATCAAACGCTTCCGCTTTCGGTCTACGAGGGTACGTAGACACACTCTCCCCCTCTCATTGCTATGCACCTCCTAGATAGATCTTGCGTGAGCGTAGGAAATTTTTTAAATTGCATGCTATGTTCCCAACACAAACATCAATTGTTCTCGTGGGCTAGATCTGGTGATTGGGTTGTGTTGGGCCATGGAATAACAATCTCGGGCAATATGGCCCCAACGTTTGCAAGACTGACATTTGATCCGGTTGGTGCAGTTGGGCCTGGAATGGTCCGAAAGAAGTCATCAGACACATAACGCATTTTGTGGGTCAGTTTGAATAGACGAAGATCCCGCCCTGGTAATAGTAAGTGCTCTATTGATGGCATTAGAACCAATGGGCCCGACACGACCTGGAGATGGAGCTTGGTTTCAAATGCATGAGCTGGTGAAGATCTGGATGCATTAGCGATCTGACCAGAGTATGTACCCGGAGATCTAAGAGCTTGAAGGTAGGATTTCCTAGGATGCCTACGAAAAATGTGAGTCCATTCACCTTCCTTTTCTTGAAGATATTGATCTATCTGCTAGCATGAATTCGTTCCTCCATTGCCACACAGTAGGAAATCGACAATGAGGATAGGAATTGCAATGTTACCTCCCTTGATGATGGAGAAGCCCACTTCTTTGGCTGAAACCGAGAATTTGAAAGACCAGTTTTATAGCCGCGGAACTTTGAAAAGAGAAGCACGACCTCCCAAACAGGATAAGAGAATCGTGCTCACAGATTCTTCAGTAAGCCTCATATGTGACCGGGTGAACTCCGCAACTAACAAGGATTCTTCAAGATCTTTACCTTCTGCATAGTTGATCAGAACCCCCCCCATTTTCTCCAAACTTCAGCTGCAAAGTCTTGGCCAATATCAAAGTTGAGATCCACTAAAGCCATGAAGTGAAGATGCGTAGGACGATTATGAGTGATTGTGTGAGCGGTGGAAGTAAGAACGGGTACCGGAAGGCCGCTAGAGTGTGTGGATGTCGGGGCTGGAGTGGCCACCTGTGAGCTAGGAGCGATAGGAGGTGGGTGAAAAAAAAACGCCACTCCTCGCGTAACGCATCCACGCGATTGTGGTGCTATTACTACCCCGCAGGCCACAAGTTCACCATGCCATGGTAGTATAAAGAACACGAAAATAACAAAAAACACATCCATGCCTGTAGACTACATAGGGATGATTACAAGCACTGGAGCGAGCCGTAGGCACCACCGTTATCGCCCCTCCCTCACCAGAGCCTTCTTTTACGAAAAAGGGTTTCCCCCCGCTTTATATTATAAAGCACCACCGATTACAACCGCGAGCTGATACAAACACACACCACACACCCAAGGCTAGATACAAGGGTGCCAGGCACCAACCCACCACTCCAACGACTACAAAGCACCAAAAAGATGAACAAAGAAGCGTCACTTAGAGCCGACGGAGATCACCATGAGCAATCCACCGAGGAGAAATGAGACGGCCAACGGCGGAGTGAGGACTCCAAAACGATGCCTCCAACAAGGGAACGACCAAAGCCGCCACCGTCCGATCCGGCGGATCAAGTTTTCACCCGGAGTAACCTGAAGGGAGAGGGAGCACCGCGACGGAGCCTGCAGGGAGGGTATGACGTCCACGGACGCCGCCACCATCGGCCAGTACAGAGACTGGACAAGTTATGTACCCCGGTGTACCAATCCCTCCAACGCAACCTCACTCCGCCAACCACCCGCATCCATGCCGCCCGAGCAGCCATGTCTGCCCGCCCGCACCCGAGCCGCGCAATCCGCCCAAGATAAACACGCCTCCTACCGCCAGGGCCGCAGCCCTGCATCCAGACCGTGCTGGAATCATCAAAGGAGCAAGCTTTGGCCAGTGCAAACCCCAACCATCGCCGAAAACTGCAACGACCGTCCCGCCTCAGAACACCGAGTCAGCAACCAACAAGCACCAGGTTGGGGAAGTGGGAAGGAAGGAGCGGCCCACGGCCCCGACCGGCGACGGGCGGCTCGACCTCGTCGAAGCCCCCATCCTACCGGCCTTCCCACCCGAAGCACTCTGCTTCGCCCCACCACGGCGATTGGCACCAACTAGCGAGAGGCCACTGACGGCGCGCGTCCGTCGAAGAAGGGGAGAGAACCGCCGCCACCGCATCCAAGGAAGAGCCACAAACAGCCTGCCCGCGCCGCACGCCGCACGCCCAAGCCGGGAAGGAGACCCGGCCGGACCCTAGGATGCACACGCCCCGCCACCGCTACAACCACGCCACCAGCACTGCCACCCCTAAGCACGGCAACGCCGGCCGCCCGCGGCTCCTGCTGACCCCAGCCCTCGCCGCTGGAAGGAACCCCAGCGCCAGATCCCGCGGGATCCAACCGGGGCCATCCCGCGCGATTCGCCCGACGCAGCCACCCCATGGATGAGCAGCTCCACCACGCCAGGGGCCGGCCCAGCCAAGCCGGCAGCCGCCCCAGCCCGCGCCGCCACAGCCCTCGTCGCCGGCCACCGGATCTGATGAAGCAGCCACTGCTGCCCCGCCGCCCCCAAGCCAGCACACCCCGCCACCAGCTCCACGCAGCCGCCGCCGCGTCGTCAACCCGCTGCACCCGTCGCGCAGCAGCCCGGGGCGCCGCCGCGCACCTCGTCTTTTTTGAAACATTGAGCCTACCTTCGTCAATCTTTACATCTCTCTAAGTTACAGGGCCCCAGCCTTCTTTTTGCACGGATAATTGCCGGGGTACTTTATTTAAGCAGCTGAAGTACTCTTTGATGTGGTATTTTTGTTAAACAATAGACATACCCATTTTCTCTTGGATATTTCGCTTCCTTTTTTTCTGTACTTCGGACCGGTCACCTATTTCAGTACGCAGGAGCGTACGAACACCACAGTTGTGGTCGATCAACTCAGACCTATATGGATCGCTCGTAGGAGAGGAGACACGTAGCATCCAGTTTCTCGGCTAGAGCTAGGTACAGCATTTGTCCTGCTGATGATCCCTGGCCGGTCTGCCGGGCTAACCAAACGACAGACAGGTACATGTCCTTGCTACCGTACGCACCGCTCCATCCATCAGCTCCGATCGTAGAGTATGTGCACAGACTAGAGACAACCAAGGGCTACTTACGTACTACTTGTAGCAAGTACAAAGAGCGCAATTCGTGAGCAGTAGGGCAGTAAGGCCAACTCCACCGCCCGATCTCAAACGGACGTTCGTTTTATTCGGATTCTGTCTATTTGGGTAGGATGATGGGGTCGTGTCCGGACTTGTCCTGGGATGCGGTGCCCGTGCGCCCAGCGCGCGGACGCATCCCGGCCGCATCCTGTCCGCGTACATTTTTCTTTGCAAGTCCATAACTTCTTTTCATCATTCATTTTTGATACATGAAATATACATCATCACATTTTGATTAGTAAAGCAAAACCAAAGAAAATAAGAACAACAAGAATACATTTTAGAAGATACCCAACTTCCATAACTGCCCTTTTAAGTTGGGTTAGAGCCTTCTCGATGCATTCATTGTTGATCTGTGAAGGAGGCTCGATCTGGCATCCTCCTTTCTACTTCAAGCCAGATGTAGATTTTGTTTCCTCACACCTAGTCTCGTGTCTAGCCTCTAATCTAGCAACAAGTGCAATTGTCTCATCTACAGCCTCTATGCTAGCTAAAAGTGCATGAACATGTACTAAATTTCGCTCTATCAATATATCGATGTACTCTTCTTTCCAATACCAAAACTTGCATTCATGCTACATAATAAAATTTGTAGTTAGCACAACTAGTCAAAATAGAGCACAAATCGAAGCTAAAAAGAGCACATACCCCATCGTTTAAGCACTTGATGAACACCCATCCGAAATGTTCTCCCGCGCTGCGGCTCCTGCTAGTGTGTCCGGTCGGCTACCGTCGTTGATGGTGGAGGTTGTGCCCTCCCGCGTGCCGACGGCGCTGCGGCCCCTATCCCTTGTTGTGCAGTCCTCACCTCGTGGTGCCGCGGTGGGACGGCGTGGAGGCTTCTTGACCATGGTGGCGCAAGAGGGTGGTCGGTTTGGTGGCAGGCTCTGGAGCACCTGAGGTGAAGGTTGGGATCGGGGGAAACCCCTGTCGGCCTGTCCGACCCCGACGCGGCGACGCCAGTGGGTGCCGCCGGACCTTCCTGGAGGGCGTCAGGGGCGACCTTTCCTCTCGCCTCGTCGTGTACCGGGGAAACCCTTGGCAGCAGCGTCATCTTCGTCGCGGTCCTTCTTGGAGGTGCTGATTGGTACCGATGCTTTGGAGCCTTGGAGCTTGGTGGGAGATCTTCGGTGGGCGCAGTGGTCGTGAAGCTTCTTCGTTTCCGTCGATCCGCCGTTGTCGGCATTCTTTTCTCTTGTTGTTTCTCTTTCGTTTCTTTTGGGTGTGCCTGTGCTGCTTCCGCCCCAGCACCTATCCTTGGATGTTTCGGTTGGTTGCTTTGGAATACAAAGCGGGGGGAAACCCTTTTTCGTCAACACCCATCCGAAATGTTCCGGCGTCGTAGACACACGGCGCACGACCATCCTTGGGCAGTGGTCGCACTTAATGAGTGGCAACGGTGCGCCGGCGAGCTTTTGAGCAAAGCACCGAGCCCGGCTGACCGCCATTCGTGTATCTGCCGGCGGACCACCGACGGTGCAGATCCGAGCGGCTAGAGGAGGAGTCACTGCCTGCATGTGGCCTTGCGGCCCTGCCAGGACCTTCCGGCGAGGTGCCCGGCCAGTCCATGGTGCGGCCCGGCCTCCCACAGTCGGGCGAGCTCAAGACCGACCGGATCCGCCCCAAATCCGGCTGGCGGGTGAGCAAACCAGGTGGTCGTGGTTGGGTAGCTCGACGACGCCGAGGGGAAGGGGCTGGGCGAGCGCGCGTCCGAACTGCAAGGCTGCAATGGCAGCGGCGACGGCGACAACAGCTAGGGAAAGAGTGGGGAATAGTGAAAGGGGTACGGATGAAGGAAGGGAGGGGGCGGATAGAAAAAGGCCCGCCCTATGCCACCGACGGGCGGGCCAGGGGAGGACAAGCACAGACGGCCCGCGCGTCCGCTTGGTGTCCGTTTCACCTCAAAAAGCGACGCAAACTTAGCCGCAGATGAATCGAAAGCGAACACAAAACGGACAAAAATCCGTTTGCTCCCGCGCGCTGGACCGCCTCGTTTGTTCGTTTTACTCCAAACAAACGGGACGTACAGGATAAAGTCGTGCGGTGGAGTTGGCCTAACAGCACATACGTACATGCCCGAGCGAGGACGCCATACCATGAAGATGAAGTAGGCGACGCCCATTATTGCTCAAGATAAGCCGGTACGTGATGTACGTATGTTACGTAGCCGGGCGGGTTCCATCGGTGGCAGAGAGATACTGTAGGGGTAAGTGACCACTGACGAGGAGAACTGTGGCCGTGGTGCCTGCCTGCCTGTCTGTCTATCGTGTCGCCTGTCCAACCAATGACCCTCCATGCTGCCTGCTCAACGACGCACCCTACGTAGACTACTCACCATCAAATCAAACACGTACAGTGTTTAGGCAGATTGGTTATCCCCTTCCCCGATTGCTTCGCTCTCTGTGTCTCTCTCGAACGATCTTCTTTCGCCAGTTCCAACTTGCATCACGAGTTCTGCAAGTCTTGAGAGATCCAACTTGCATCACGATTTCTGCAAATCTTGAGTGATCCAACTTGCATCACGATTTCTGCAAGTCTTGAGTGATCCAACTTGCTTAAAACGGTTAGAAATCAAGATGGAAGTACCAGTGGTGCCTCGCTGGACGGTTGCGAACTCACAATAGTACTAGTACAGTACTATAAATAGTGTACAGTAGTACGAGCAAAGCAGCAGTAGGCCCATCAAATCAAAATCAGCATACACTGTGAGTCACTGTATGGTTCACCGAGCCAATCAGGCTGCAACTTTGATTCCGATACGATACCTGCAACCGGACAAGTACGTACAATAATCTTCCATCTTTCTGGCAGCCGTGCCATGCAAAAACTTTCAGGCTAGCCTCTATACCCTGTCTCTCCTGTCCTTGAGAGGACGACGATTTGACTGAAACAACCTGACGGCCAGCACCAAAATTCTCCGTGCTCTGCAATTAACAGCTGTAAAGCCAATGGCGGCTCCACCCTCCCTCTCTCCCTCTGTCTCTCTGCACTGTATGGTCTCGCTGCAATTGTTTTAGCCACGGTATCCAAAACAGATCCCCGTCGTCTGCGAAAAACGCTCTTATATTATTGGACGAATGGAATATAACATAGACTCGGAGCACGGCGTAACAATGGGCCTCAAGATTGTTCATCACGGCAAAGCCCCAAGCGAACCTCGCTTGGTGGGTGGCACCAAATCCGAGGACAGGAACCCAAATTCCCAGCATCACCAAACAGGAATTCAGCGGGTTGTCATCGTCCGGGCGGAGGCCGGCGCTGGCCGTGCTCTCGTCGCTCACCACACGACACCCACACCGACAGCGAATCAGCTTCTCCAGGGGAACTGTCCGCCGGTTCCCCGATGGTTCCGGCCAGGTTTCTTTTCTTGCGCGGAATGCAAAACGTAGCCGGGCGGTTCTCGAATCCGCAAGCGCCAAATTCGAACCAACTTTCCAACCGAAAACCGAACTTGCAACGAAGCCACCAGGGGACTTTTCTTTCGCGGGAAAAGGGCCGCCTGACGTCTCACCGCAGGAATCCCTCATCAAGGAATTTCCACAGTTGGGCATACATAGGTTGTGAATTAGGATAACCCGGGAGGCGCATATATGCTTGCTGGAATTCCTGTGCTTGCTAGTGCCGGATACGTTCCTGGATAAGTAGATAGGTTAACCACTATCTTCTATATCTAAATAGAGACACCCCACTAAATGATTTTCCTGCCTTCTCGTGAAGCCACGTCACCCCAATTGTTACAGCCGTTGATTCAGTAAAATTGAGAAGCCGCAGCCGTTTGATCAAAGATTCAGGAAATTACTAAGCACTGCCACCGCTAAGTATACCGATTCGTGCTTTTCCCAGCCATACCGCTCGCTGCTGGCCTCCGACTCAACTTTTTGGGCTGGGCGTACATTCCAGCGATTTTTGGAGACTAAAATGCCCATTGAAAGCCCATGGGAGACTACGATGACCCCCCCTTCCCTGAAGAAGCATTCGTGAAGAAGCCTTGCCTAAAAAAACCTTGCGTGACCGCGCCGCCGCCAGCCGCTGCGACCTGCGCCTTCTGTTTCCCCACGAAACGGATTCCACTTCCTCTCTATCTTCTTTAATCTCCATCAAATCCCACTATTATTTTGCAATAGAAACGGTTCCTTTTCCCTCATTAAATCCCACTACTCTGGCGATTCAATTGCTCCTCCCATCTGATATTTCTTTTCGGTCGTGCACGAGGCAACGAGCGATGGTGAGAGGTCCCTCCGCGGCCGTCCCCGCTATGCCTCCGGCTTCCCGGCCGTAGGCGCACCCCGCACTAGAAGCAGAGCACCTTACAGAGGATGCAGCCGCGCCGAGATCGGCCCGACTATTACCTTGCGGAGGCGCGCCAGCGGCCTCGGCAGAAGGCCGGGAAGACTCCCTGTGGCGGCAGTGAACCATGCCCGGTGCCGACGCATCTCGCGTGTCCTCTGCTCACCTTCCGACCACGCGACAGGGCCGCAGGGCCAGTATAGTGTCGATTGTGGTTCATTAGCCCAAGTTTATGAGCGTGTAAATCATGGTCTTGAACACCAGCCCTGACGACGTTCAGCCGGATGTGTACATCACGGGCTGTATAAGACTTCCGCATGGGCCTGGCGTCGAGGGGAGATCACGCGTGCAAGATAGCTGCTGATGGTCTCATCCTCGAGCATCACGACGACCTTGGAATTGATTAGGTGCATCAGCAAGATGCTTGACGACCTCCACTTGCACATCCATGTCCAGGTACTACAAGATATACATGAGTCGACATATTTTCCCTTTGTTTTCAGATTTTGCTGAACCCACCTATTGATTTGAATCCTAAACCAAGAATAAACCTCACGTCATCCATTAGCCAAAGCTGGAGGCCGTGGCATCTGACAGTACATGCACTTGCGTCAGAATTACAATACATGCTGGTTTCATCTATTTAAGTGATGTGTTATAGTCTATGACAACAAATTTATGACAATTGTTGATTCAAGATACTTAGGTTGCTAGAAAGATGTTTGATGACGTGACTCTTCTACTATCTACCAAATTAAAGAGGATTGAGAAGGTAAGAATGTTTAGTGTTCTTTCTGTTAAGATTTACTCCGTTTGTATCGATCGAATAAATTTCTGGTGCTGATAAAATAAACGATTCAATCAGATTAACCCTATGTCTATCCAATATACTTCTGTCAACTAGACAATGCAATATGGTTCAATCACATTCATGAAATCCTTTATTTGCCTCAAGTATAGCATGCATAGTTTAGCAGTAGTAATATTCTTTTGTCAAATTTTCCAAACAGATATATGCAGCAACCAAAAGATGAATTAAAGGAGACACAAACATCAACAGAAGGAAATATGGGAGGAAGCTTTTCACAAATACTATGTTTGTAATGTTTAAATTTTTGCTTGATATATAAAACTCTGACAACCACCCTCTCATATTTATTGCACTGTTTAGACAAGAAATTTGAAGAAAGCGAAAACACGGAGAAAAAGGATGATGGTAAAAGAAGGTTCTTAATTGAAGAAAAATATTATTCCACTATAAATAAAGATATGCGCTTAATCTGAATGATAATGTTCTTTCTTTTTCAATAATCTTTTTGTTATAGTTTTTACGGTTTTATTCTTAAAGTAATTTTTTTTGCTCAATTTTCCGCCGCAACGCGCGGGGTATCTACTAGTTATACATAAATTGACGCCCTTTTGTTAAACACAAGAACGATATACACGAGGGAGCAAAAGAACAAGTTTGGAACAAAAATGTACTATAAACCATGTTCACCTGACGTGTAAAACGGAGTGACATTCGATCGGTGCTCGAACTTTTCTGGTGGAAACGGAGCATAATTGCCTCGACGCAGTACGCGGCGCACTGGTCACCAAGAGATTTTTTTTTTTGAAACACATCAAGAGATTATTGGTTGAACGCTCGTTGGCGTTGCTTATCTGCACGCATGGATCGCACCATTTCATGTCTTTCCGCGCTTCCTCGCTGACCGGTTGAAGCATATATGCATTCCGGAAAAGGTGAAGCATACGTCGTCTGTTAGTCTATTCAGACTCTATCAATAGCACGCTAATTCTGCATGCTCATTAGTCATTACTTAGTCATCGTCTTGACAGATTTCATCTACAGAATCGATTCGTCTCCTTTCTGTTACAGTGGTGTCCTTTAGGGTGTGGTAACCAAATGCTAGTCTGATCGCCGGATCAACTTCTCTCGGTCAATGAAAACTTCGCCTAAACTTTCCTAGACTTCCCTTGTAGAAGAAAACAAAGGCACGGTGCTGCATTATGGTAACAAAATTGGCATCTGTGTAAGTTTGTATGTTCATTGTATCCTCTGTTTTTATCTGTTTCTTAACATCATTACAAGCGGTGGCGAAAATTTACACCAAACTAAAGACATAAAGGTTCACACAAAATAGAAGAATTCAGTTCTTTTAACATATTTTCTTGTTCACCTCGACTAGTTGGGAGCCAATATCTTCTATATGATTAATAATTTATTGAAAAATGGGAGCGCCTATTCATGAGGTGCGTGAAAACTTTTTTTTACGTCAGTCAAATCTATGGTCTGGATCAAAATTGAATGGCTCCCATCCTTTCTTTAACATTTGAACCGTTTTCCTTCCGTGCACCATTGTTTTCAACCTCCAACACAGTGCTACCCTCCAACCCAACCCTAACCGCCGGCCTCCACTGAGGGAGTCCTGGATTAAGAGGTCCTCGGGCATCCGACCTATTAGACATGGGTCGGACTGATGGACTGTGAAGATACAAAGACTGAAGACTTCACCCGTGTCCGGATGGGACTTTTCTTGGCGTGGAAGGCTAGCTAGGCGTCCGAATATAAAGATTCCTTTCTCTGTAACCGACTTTATGTAACCCTAGATCCCTCCGGTGTCTATATAAACCGGAGGGCTAGGTCCGTAGAGATATATCCTCATAATCATAGTCGGACATGCTAGACTTTTAGGGTTTAGCCATTATGATCTCGTGGTAGATCAACTCTTGTAATACTCATATTCATCAAGATCAATCAAGCAGGAAGTAGGGTATTACCTCCATAGAGAGGGCCCGAACCTGGGTAAACATTGTGTCCCCCGTCTCCTGTTACCATCGAGCTTAGACGCACAGTTCGGGACCCCCTACCCGAGATCCGCCGGTTTTGACACCGGCATTGGTGTTTTCATTGAGAGTTCCACTGTGGCGTCGTCAAAGGGATTGATGGCTCCTTCTACCATCTTCAACGATGATGTCCAAGGGGAAGTCTTCCTTCTCGGACAGATGTTCGTATTCGGCGGCTTCACGCTGCGGGCCAACTTGCTTGGCCATCTGGAGCATATCGAAAGCTACGCCCCTGGCCATCAGGTCAGATTTGAAGGCTTGAACTACGTCGCGGATATCCGCAGAGACTTGATCTTCGATGGATTCGAGACCACGGCAGCCACTTGCTACCACCACGATGAACATGACATAAATCTGTCATCGGAACATACCCAGGAGATAGTACCCGTAGCTGCTCCGGCTTTAGATCCGGAGCAGATCGCGCCATCCGAGGACGGGAAGCTCAACCCCGCCGCGGAAGCCGCGGACTCAGCGACGTTGGAGCCGCACACTGATACGTCTCCGACGTATCTATATTTTTGATTGTTCCATGCTATTATATTATCTATTTTGGATGTTTATGGGCTTTATTATGCACTTTTATATTATTTTTGGGACTAACCTATTAACCTAGAGCCCAGTGCCAATTTCTGGTTTTTCCTTGTTTTAGAATATCACAGAAAAGGAAAATCAAACGGAGTCCAATTGATCTGAAACTTCATGAAACTTATTTTTGGACAAAACGAAGCCCACGGAGTATCGAAGATGGACCAGGAGAGTCCCGGGCTGCCCACGAGGGTGGGGGCGCGCCCCCTGCCTCGTGGACAGCCCGGAGATCCACCGACGTACTTCTTCCTCATATATATATATATATATATATATATATATATATATATATATATATATATATATATATCCATATACCCTAAAAAGTTCGGGGAGCACAATAGATCGGGAGTTCCGCCACCAGAAGCCTCCGTAGCCACCAAAAACCAATCTAGACCCGTTCTGGCACCCTGCCGAAAGGGGAATCCCTCTACGGTGGCCATCTTCATCATCTCGGTGCTCTCCATGACGAGGAGGGGGTAGTTCACCCTCGGGACTAAGGGTATGTACCAGTAGCTATGTGTTTGATCTCTCTCTCTTGTGTTCTTGAGGTGATACGATCTTGATGTATCGCGAGCTTTGCTATTATAGTTGGATCTTATGTTGTTTCTCCTCCTCTACTCTCTTGTAATGGATTAAGTTTTCCCTTTGAAGTTATCTTATCGGATTGAGTCTTTAAGGATTTGAGAACACTTGATGTATGTCTTGCGTGGGATACCCGTGGTGACAATGGGGTATTCTATTGATCCACTTGATGTATGTTTTGGTGATCAACTTGCGGGTTCCGCCCATGAACCTATGCATAGGGGTTGGCACACGTTTTCGTCTTGACTCTCCGGTAGAAACTTTGGGGCACTCTTTGAAGTACTTTGTGTTGGTTTGAATAGATGAATCTGAGATTGTGTGATGCATATCGTATAATCATACCCATGGATACTTGAGGTGACATTAGAGTATCTAGGTGACATTAGGGTTTTGGCTGATTTGTGTCTTAAGGTGTTATTCTAGTACGAACTCTATGATAGATTGAACGGAAAGAATAGCTTCGTGTTATTTTACTACGGACTCTTGAATAGATCGATCAGAAAGGATAACTTTGAGGTGGTTTCGTACCCTACCATAATCTCTTCGTTTGCTCTCCGCTATTAGTGAATTTGGATTGACTCTTTGTTGCATGTTGAGGGATAGTTATATGATCCAATTATGTTATTATTGTTGAGGTAACTTGCACTAGTGAAAGTATGAACCATAGGCCTTGTTTCAACGCATTGCAATACCGTTTGTGCTCACTTTTATCATTAGTTACCTTGCTGTTTTTATATTTTCAGATTACAAAAACCATTATCTACTATCCATATTGCACTTGTATCACCATCTCATCGCCGAACTAGTGCACCTGTACAATTTACTATTGTATTGGTGATACGTCTCAAACGTATCTATAATTTTTGATTGCTCCATGCTATATTATCTACTGTTTTGGACTATATTGGGCTTTATTTTCCACTTTTATGTTATTTTTGGGACTAACCTATTAACCGGAGGCCCAACCCAGAATTGCTATTTTTTGCCTATTTCAGTGTTTTAAAGAAACGGAATATCAAACGGAGTCCAAACGCAATAAACCTTTCTGGAACGTGATTTTCTTTCCGAATATGACCCAGGAGACTTGGACCCTACGCCAAGGAAGCTTCGAGGTGGGCACGAGGTAGGGGGCGCGCCCTATACCCCCAAGCGCGCCCCCCACCCTCGTGGGCCCACCGAAGCTCCACCGACGTACTTCTTCCTCCTATATATACCTACGTACCCCCAAACGAACAGAGACGGAGCCAAAAACCTAATTCCACCGCCGCAACTTTCTGTATCAATGAGATCCCATCTTGGGGCCTGTTCCGGAGCTCCGTCGGAGAGGGCCGTCATCACAGAGGGCTTCTACATCACCATAGCCTCTCCGATGAAGTGTGAGTAGTTTACCTCAGACCTTCGGGTCCATAGTTAGTAGCTAGATGACTTCTTCTCTCTTTTTGGATCTCAATACAAAGTTCTCCCCCTCTCTTGTGGAGATCTATTCGATGTAATCTTCTTCTTTTTGCGGTGTGTCTGTTGAGACTGATGAATTGTGGGTTTATGATCAAGTCTATCTATGAATAATATTTGAATCTTCTCTGAATTCTTTTATGTATGATTGGTTATCTTTGCAAGTCTCTTCGAATTATCCGTTTGGTTTGGCCAACTAGATTGGTAGTTCTTTCCATGGGAGAAGTGCTTAGCTTTGGGTTCGATCTTGCGGTGTTCTTTCCCAGTGACAGAAGGGGCAGCAAGGCACGTATTGCATCGTTGCCATCGAGGATAACAAGATGGGGTTTATTTCATATTGCATGAATTTATCTCTCTACATCATGTCATCTTGCTTAAAGTGTTACTCTATTTTTAACTTAATACTCTAGATGCATGTTGGATAGCGGTCGATGAGTGGAGTAATAGTAGTAGATGCGGAATAGTTTCGGTCTACTTGTCACGGACGTGATGCCTATATACATGATCATGCCTAGATATTCTCATAACTATGTTCAATTCTGTCAATTGCTCAACAGTAATTTGTTCACCCACCGTAGAATACTTATTGTCTTGAGAGAAGCCACTAGTGAAACCTATGTCCCCCGGGTCTATTCACATCATATCAATCTCCATCACTTTAATCTTGCTTTGCTTTTTTACTTTGCCTTTTACTTTTCACTTTGCATCTCTATACCAAAAATACCAAAAAATATTATATCTATTAGATCACACTCTCATAAGTGACCGTGAAGGGATTGACAACCCCTAATCACGTTGGTTGCGAGTAGCTATCGTTTTGTTCATGTACGAGGGACTTGAGTGTGGCCTCCTACTGGATTGATACCTTGGTTCTCAAAAACTGAGGGAAATACTTACGCTACTCTGTTGCATCATCCTTTCCTCTTTGGGGAAATCCAACGCAAGCTCAAGAGGTAGCAATTGGGTGTGTTGGGGACACAAGAGACTCTTTGTTATTTGGTTGCACGGTTGCTTGAGAGAGACCATCTTCATCCTACGCCTCCCACAGATTGATAAACCTTATGTCATCCACTTGAGGGAAATTTGCTACTGTCCTACAAACCTCTGCACTTGGAGGCCCAACAACGTCTACAAGAAGAAGGTTGTGTATTAGACATCAAGCTCTTTTCTAGCGCCGTTGCCGGGGAGGTTAGCGCTTGAAGGTATATCTTTAGATCTTGCAATCGAATCTTTTTTTTTCTTTTTAGCACTATTTTAGTTTATAAAAGAAAACTACAAAAAAATATGGAATTGAGTTTGCCTCATACGCTTCATCTTTTTAATATCTTTCGTGAGTATGATGGAAAGGAAAATTGTGCCACAGTGTTAGAAGAAGAATGCATTAAAATGTTTGGCACTAAATCTTTGAATGATGAGCATGATTGCAATGTTATTAGTATGAAATCTTTGAATATCCATAGTACTAATGATGATCGCACTAGTTATGATGAAAATGTCTCCTATAAACATGTCAATTTTTGTGGAGTGCATTGGGTTTGCAAGTACACACCAAATAGGGAAGATAGATATTGCAAGAGGCATAGGCATTTAGAAACTAAATGGTTGCAAGAAAGGCTAAATGTTAGTGCTGAAATTTTAAAATTTCTTAGCCATACTTGTGAACTTTGCAATGAACATGGTCATTTAAATATCAAATGCAAATTGTTTCATGATCGAATCGTGTCCAAAAATTGTGATGAATTGATTTTTCCTTGCACATTATAATGAACTTAGTTTGCTTTTGGGTTATGAAGAAATGAAACGTCAAACTAAGATTATTCCAGAATATAACCTCGAGAAATTCCTCGATATTGATCTAGAAGAAATTTATATGTATTGTGCGATGAATTGCTTTGAAAATCCTTATATTGCCAATTATATAAAGAAAAGAAAACAAATAGAAGATGAAGAGAATACTAATGAAAGGGAAGAGTCTTCCCAATATCCTCCTATTATTTCTTATGATGAATCAGGTAACGAGGAGGAGCCTTCTATTCAACCAATCTCATTAATAAGGATCTCCAAAAAGAGGGTTGAACCCACACATGATGTGAAGAAGAAAAAGAAAAGACGGAGAAGCAAAGGTAGAAAGGTATCTCTCCCAAATAATGTTGCTCCTATTACTCATTGGGATGATGATAATTGCTATACTATTGGTGCTATCCATACTATTAATGATGAGAGTGATTATGCTTATGATATGAAAAGGCCCAAGCTTGGGGATGCTATGTTTGATGAAGATGATGTTTTTGAGAATATATTCGCTGTAATTAATGTTTGTCCCAAGTTTTGATATGCAAATTTACAATGATGATAGCATGCCTCCTACTTATGATGATTATATTGATGAAAGTGGGTTTGGAAGAGTGTCAACTTTAGGAAGTAATGACCCCACTATTTTGGAGGATGTTGAATCTTATTATGATAATTACGAAAGTGGATTTGGAGAGGTCATGACTTTATTTAGTGGTGATTCCACTATCTTGAAAGAGGTTTCAATCGATTATGATGAGAACAAAGTTGCTACTTATGATAATTATTGTGATGATACATATGCTATAAAAAGTAGTGATGATTATATTTATAAAACTTGCCATGATTAGGATTACCCTTTTTCTGAACATTACTCTTGTAATGTGGAAACAATTTATAGTATTCAAGTCTCTTATGATACTCCCACTATTCCGATTGAGAAGAATTTTGCTTATGTAGAGAGTAGTAAATTTTCTATGCTTGTAGATCATTAAAAGAATGCTTTATGTGATAGTTATATTGTTGAATTCATTCATGGTGCTACTGAAAATAATTATGAGGGAGGAATGTATGCTTGTAGGAATTGCAATAATATCAAGTTTCCTCTCTATGTGCTTAAAGTTTTGAAGTTATACTTTTTTTGCCTTTCTATGCAAGTTGATTCTTGTTCCCACAAGTTGTTTGCTCACAAAATCGCTATGCATAGGAAGTGTGTTAGGCTTAAAGGTGCTAGTTATATTCTTCCTGATGCTCTCTTTATGTTACAATTCTTATCTTTTATGTGAGCATCGTTGAAATCATCATGCCTAGCTAGGGGCGTTAAACGATAGCGCTTGTTGGGAGGCAACCCAATTTTATTTTAGCTCCTTGCTTTTTGTTCCTGTTTAGTAATAAATAATTCATCTAGCCTCTGTTTAGATGTGGTTTTATGTTTTAATTAGTGTTTGTTCCAAGTAGAACCTTTGGGAAGACTTGGGTGAAGTCTTTGTGATCTTGCTGTAAAAACAGAAACTTTGGTGCTCACAAGATTAGCTGTCATTTTTTACTGGAGAGTGTTATTAAGTTGATTCTTTTTGCACAGGATTAATAGACAAATTCCTCAGGTCCACCAATTTATTTGAGAATTTTATGAGTTCTATAAGTGTACTTTTGATACAGATTAGACTGTTCTGTTTTTTGACAGATTCTGTTTTCTATGTGTTGTTTGCTTATTTTGATGAATCTATGAGTAGTATCGGAGAGTATGAACCATAGAGAGGTTGGAATACAGTATATATTACACCAATATGAATTTATAATGAGTTCACAATAGTACCTAAGTGGTGGTTTTATTTTCTTATACTAACGGAGCTTACGCGTTTTCTGTTAAGTTTTGTGTTGTGAAGTTTTCAAGTTTTGGGTAAAGATTCGATGGACTATGGAATAAGGAGTGGAAAGAGCCTAAGCTTGGGGATGCCCAAGGCACACCAAGGTAATATTCAAGGACAACCAAAAGCCTAAGCTTGGGGCATCCCCTCTTTCGTCTTCGTTCATCGGTAACTTTACTTGGAGCTATATTTTTATTCACCACATGATATGTGTTTTGCTTGGAGCGTCATTTTATTTTATTTAGTTTTGCTTGCTGTTTTAATAAAATACCAAGATCTGAAATTCTTAAATGTTATAGAGTCTTCACATAGTTGCACAATTATTCGACTACTCATTGATCTTCACTTATATCTTTTGGAGTAGTTTGTCATTTGCTCTAGTGCTTCACTTATATCCTTTTAGAGCATGGTGGTGGTTTTATTTTATAGAAATAGATGAACTCTCATGTGTCACTTATATTATTTTGAGAGTCCTAAACATCATGGTAATTTGCTTTGGTTATGAATTTAGTCCTAATATGATGGGCATCCAAGAGGGATATAATAAAAACTTTCATATAAAGTGCATTGAATACTATGAGCAGTTTGATGCTTGATAATTGTTTTGAGATATGAAGATGCTGATATTAGAGTCATGCTAGTTGAGTAGTTGTGAATTTGAGAGATACTTGTGTCGAAGTTTGTGATTCTCGTAGCATGCACGTACGGTGAACCGTTATGTGACGAAGTCAGAGCATGCTTTATTTATTGATTGTCTTCCTTATGAGTGGCGGTCGGGGACGAGCGATGGTCTTTTCCTACCAATCTATCCACCTAGGAGCATGCGCGTAGTACTTTGTTTCAATAACTAATAGATTTTTTCAATAATTATGTGAGTTCTTTATGACTAATGTTGAGTCCATGGATTATACGCACTCTCACCCTTCCACCATTGCTAGCCTCTCTAGTACCGCGGAACTTTCGCCGGTACCATAAACCAGTTGGATATATGCCCTAGAGGCAATAATAAAATGGTTATTCTTGTATTTCCTTGTTCATCATAATTGTCTATTGTTCATGCTATAATTGTATTAACTGGAAACCATAATACATGTGTGAATACATAGACCACAACATGTCCCTAGTAAGCCTCTAGTTGACTAGCTCGTTGATCAATAGATGGTTATGGTTTCCTGACCATGGACATTGGATGTCGTTGATAATGGTATCACATCATTAGGAGAATGATGTGATGGACAAGACCCAATCCTAAGCATAGCACAAGATCGTATAGTTCGTCTGCTAAAGCTTTTCTAATGTCAAGTATCATTTCCTTAGACCATGAGATTGTGTAACTCCCGGATACCGTAGGAATGCTTTGGATGTACCAAACGTCACAACGTAACTGGGTGGCTATAAAGGTGCATTACAGGTATCTCCGAAAGTGTCTGTTGGGTTGGCACGAATCGAGACTGGGATTTGTCACTCCGTATGACAGAGAGGTATCTCTGGGCCCACTCGGTAATGCATCATCATAATGAGCTCAATGTGACTAAGGTGTTGGTCACGGGATCATGCAATACGGAACGAGTAAAGAGACTTGTCGGTAACGAGATTGAACGAGGTATGGGGATACCGACGATCGAATCTCAGGCAAGTAACATACCGACAGACAAAGGGAATTGTATACGGGATTGATTGAATCCCCGACATCGTGGTTCATCCGATGAGATCATCGTGGAACATGTGGGAGCCAATATGGGTATCCAGATCCCGCTATTGGTTATTGGCCGGAGAGATGTCTCGGTCATGTCTGCATGGTTTCCGAACCCGTAGGGTCTACACACTTAAGGTTCGGTGACGCTAGAGTTGTTATGGGAAATAGTATGTGGTTACCGAAGGTTGTTTGGAGTCCCGGATGAGATCCCGGACGTGACGAGGAGTTCCGGAATGGTCCGGAGGTGAAGATCGATATATTGGACGAAGGGTATTGCAGCCCAGAATTGTTCCGGGGGTATCGGGTGACGACCAGCGTGTCCGAAAGTGGTTTCGGAGGCCCCAGCAAGCATTGGGGGGCCTTATGGGCCAAGGGGAAGGGGCACACCAGCCCACTAAGGAGCTGTGCGCCCATCTCACGTAACTTGGAGAGGTGGGGGTGCCTCCCCTAGGGCAGCCACCCCTCCCGGCTTGGGGGGAAAGTTTCCTAGGGGTGGGGGCGCCCAAACCCATCTAGGGTTTTCCCTGTGGCTGCCGCCCCTCCCCTAGGGAACCCTAGGGCGCCTCCTCCACCCCCCTTCCCCCCTATATATAGTGAGGGAGAGAGAGGGCAGCGGTACCCCTTCCCTGGCGCAGCCCCTCCCTCCTCCAACTCTTCCTTCTCCTCCGTAGAGCTTGGCGAAGCCCTGCAGGAATACCACAAACTCCACCACCACGCCGTCGTGCTGCTGGAGTTCTCCCTCAACTTCTCCTCTCCTCTTTCTGGATCAAGAAGGAGGAGACGTCCCCGGGCTGTACGTGTGTTGAACGCGGAGGCGCCGTCCGTTCGGCGCTAGATCGGCTCTTTCGCGATTTGAATCGCCGCGAGTACGACTCCATCAACCGCGTTCTTGTAACGCTTCTGCTTAGCGATCTTCAAGGGTATGAAGATGCACTCCCTCTCTCTCGTTGCTAGCATCTCCTAGATTGATCTTGGCGACACGTAGGAAATTTTTTGAATTATTGCTACGTTCCCCAACAGTGGCATCATGAGCTAGGTCTATGCGTAGATTCTATACACGAGTAGAACACAAAGCAGTTGTGGGCGATGATTTGTTCAATTTGCTTACCGATACTAGTCTTATCTTGATCCGGCGGCATTGTGGGATGAAGCGGCCCGGACCGACTTTACACGTACACTTACATGAGACTGGTTCCACCGACTGACATGCACTTGATGCATAAGGTGGCTGGCGGGTGTCTGTCTCTCCCACTTTAGTCGGATCGGATTCGATGAAAAGGGTCCTTATGAAGGGTAAATAGCAATTGGCATATCACCGTTGTGGTTTTGCGTAGTTAAGAAACGTTCTTGCTAGAATCCCATAGCAGCCACATAAAACATGCAACAACAATTAGAGGACGTCTAAATTGTTTTTGCAGGGTTTGCTATGTGATGTGATATGGCCAAAAGGATGCGATGAATGATATATGTGATGTATGAGATTGATCATGTTCTTGTAATAGGAATCACGACTTGCATGTCGATGAGTATGACAACCGGCAGGAGCCATAGGAGTTGTCTTAATTTATTTATGACCTGCGTGTCAATGAAAATGCCATGTAATTACTTTACTTTATTGCTAACCGTTAGCCATAGTAGTAGAAGTAATAGTTGGCGAGGAAACTTCATGAAGACACGATGATGGAGATCATGGTGTCATGCCGGTGACGAAGGTGATCATGCCGCGTCTCGAAGATGGAGATCAAAAGGTGCAAGATGATATTGACCATATCATGTCACTTTATGATTTTCATGTGATGTTTGTCATGTTTACATCTTATTTGCTTAGAACGACGGTAGCATAAATAAGATGATCCCTCGCTAAAATTTCAAGAAAGTGTCCCCCCTAACTGTGCACCATTGTGAAGGTTCGTTGTTTCGAAGCACCACGTGATGATCGGGTGTGATAGATTCTAACGTTCGCATACAACGGGTATAAGCCAGATTTACACATGCGAAACACTTAGGTTGACTTGATGAGCCTAGCATGTATAGACATGGCCTCGGAACACAAGAGACCGAAAGGTCGAGCATGAGTCGTATAGTAGATATGATCAACATGAAGATGTTCACCGATGATGACTAGTCCGTCTCACGTGATGATCGGACACAACCTAGTTGACTCGGATCATGTATCACTTAGATGACTAGAGGGATGTCTATCTAAGTGGGAGTTCATTAAATAATCAGATGAACTTAATTATCATGAACATAGTCAAAAGGTCTTTGCAAATTATCTCGTAGCTTACGCTTTAGTTCTGCTGTTTAAGATATGTTCCTAGAGAAAATTTAGTTGAAAGTTGATAGTAGAAATTATGCGGACTGGGTCCGTAAACTGAGGATTATCCTCATTGCTGAGCAGAAGGCTTATGTCCTTAATGCACCGCTCGGTGCGTTGAACCTCGAGCGTCGTCTGTAGATGTTGGGAAACATCTGACATACACGTTTTGATGACTACGTGATAGTTCAGTGCGTAATGCTAACGGTTTAGAATTGTGGCACCAAAGACGTTTTTGAAACGTCGCAGAACATATGAGATGTTCCAAAGACTGAAATTGGGATTTCAGACTAGTGCCCACGTCAAGAGGTATGATACCTCTGACAAGTTTCTTAAGCCTGCAAACTAAGGGAGAAAAGCTCAATCGTTGAGCATGTGCTCAGATTGTCTGAGTACTACAATCGCTTGAATCGAGTGGGAGTTAATCTTCCAGATGAGATAGTGATGGTTCTCCATAGTCACTGCCACCAAGCTATTAGAGCTTCGTGATGAACTATAACATATCAGGGATAGACATGATGATCCTTGAGCAACTCGCGATGTTTGACACCGCGAAAGTAGAAATCAAGTAGGAGCATCAATTGTTGATGGTTAAACCACTAGTTTCAAGAAGGGCAAGGGAAAGAAGGGATACTTCATGAAACAGCAAATCAATTGCTGCTCTAGTGAAGAAACCCAAGGTTGAACCCAAACCTGAGACTAAGTGCTTCTGTAATGAGAGGAACGGTCACTGAAGCAGAACTGACCTAGATACTTGGTAGATGAAAAGGCTGGCAAGGTCGACAGAGGTATTTTGAATATACGTTATATTATTGTGTACTTTACTAGTACTCCTAGTAGCACCAGGGTAAAAAATACCGGTTCGGTTGCTAAGTGTTAGTAACTCGAAATAAAAGGCTGCGGAGACTAGCTAAAGGTGAGATGACGATATGTGTTGGAAGTGTTTCCAAGGTTGATGTGATCAAACATCGCACGCTCCCTCTACCATCGGATTGGTGTTAAACCTAAATAATTGTTATTTGGTGTTTGCATTGAGCACAGACATGATTGGATTATGTTTATCGCAATACGGTTATTCATTTAAGGAGAATAATGGTTACTCTGTTTATTTGAATAATACCTTCAATGGTCTTGCACCTAAAATGAATGGTTTATTGAATCTCGATCGTAGTGATACACATGTTCATGCCAAAAGATATAAGATAGTAATGATAGTACCACATACTTGTGGCACTGCCATTTGAGTCATGTTGGTATAAAACGCATGAAGAAGCTCCATGTTGATGGATCTTTGGACTCACTCGTTTTTGAAAAGATTGAGACATGCGAACCATGTCTATTGGTAGATATGCATGAAGTAAATCCATACAGATGGATCGTTTGGACTCACTTGATTTTGAATCACTTGAGACATGCAAATCATACCTCATGGGCAAGACGACTGAACGGCCTCATTTTTAGTAAGATGGAACAAGAAAGCAACTTGTTGGAAGTAATACATTTTGATGTGTGCAGTCCAATGAGTGCTGAGGCACGCAGTGGATATCGTTATGTCCTTACTTCACAGATGATTTGAGTAGATGTTGAGTATATTTACTTGATGAAACACAAGTCTGAATTATTGAAAGGTTTAAGTAATTTCAGAGTGAAGTTGAAGATCGTCGTGACAAGATGATAAAATGTCTATGATATAATCATAGAGATGAATATCTGAGTTACGAGTTTGGCACACAATTAAGACATTGTGGAAATTGTTTCACAACTAATACCGCTTGGAACACCATAGTGTGATGGTGTGTCCGAACATCATAACTGCACCCTATTGGATATGGTGCGTACCATGATGTCTCTTATCGAATTACCACTATCGTTTATGGGTTAGGCATTAGAGACAATCGCATTCACGTTAAATAGGGCACCACGCAATTCCGTTGAGATGACACCGTATGAACTATGGTTTAGAAAAATCTAAGCTGTCGTTTCTTAAAAGTTTGGGGCTGCGACGCTTATGTGAAAAAGTTTCAGGCTGATAAGCTCGAACCCAAAGCGGATAAATGCATCTTCATAGAATACCCAAAACAGTTGGGTATACCTCCTATTTCAGATCCGGAAGCAAAAGTAGAAACGGGTCATTTCTCGAGGAAAAGTTTCTCTCGAAAGAATTGAGTGGGAGGATGATGGAGACTTGATGAGGTTATTGAACCATCACTTCAACTAGTGTGTAGCAGGGCACAGGAAGTTGTTCCTGTGGCACCTACACCAATTGAAGTGGAAGCTTGTGATAGTGATCATGAAACTTCGGATCAAGTCACTACCAAACCTCATAGGTCGACAAGGATGCGTACTACTTCAGAGTGGTACGTAATCCTGTCCTGGAAGTCATGTTGTTGCTAGACAACAATGAACCTACGAGCTATGGAGAAGCCATGGTGGGCCCGGATTCCGACGAATGGCTCGAGGCCATAAAATCTGAGAGAGGATCCATGTATAAAAACAAAGTATAGACTTTGGAAGAACTACTTGATGGTCGTAAGGCTGTTGGGTGCAGATGGACTTTAAAAGGAAGACAAACAATGATGGTAAGTGTCACCATTAAGAAAGCTCGACTTGTCGTTCAGATGTTTTCCGACAAGTTCAAGGAGTTGACTACGATGAGACTTTCTCACTCATAGCGATGCTAAGAGTCTGTTGAAATTATGTTAGCAGTTACTGCATTATTTATGAAATCTTTCAGATAGGATGTCAAAACATTGTTTCCTCGCTGATTTTCTTGAGGAAAGGTTGTATGTGATACAACCAGAAGGTTTTGTCAATCCAGAAAGATGCTAACAAGTATGCAAAGCTCCGGCAATCCTTCTAAGGACCGCAGTAAGCATCTCGGAGTTGGAATGTACGCTTTGATGAGATGATCAAAGATTTTGGGTTTATACAAAGTTTATGAGAAACTTGTATTTCCAAAGAAGTGAGTGGGAGCACTATAGAATTTTTGATGAGTATATGTTGTTAACATATTGTTGATCAGAAATGATGTAGAATTTCTGGAAAGCATACAGGGTTATTTGAAAAGTGTTTTTCAATGGAAAACCTGGATTAAGCTACTTGAACATTGAGCATCAAGATCTATAAGGATAGATCAAAAATGCTTAATAGTACTTTCAAATGAATACATACCGTGACAAGATTTTGAAGGAGTTCAAAATAGATCAGCAAAGAAGGAGTTCTTGGCTGTGTTACAGGGTGTGAGTATTGAGTAAGACTCAAGACCTGACCACGGCAGAAGAGAGAGAAAGGACGAAGGTCGTCCCCTATGCTTTAGATGTAGGCTCTACAGTATGATATGCTGTGTACCACACCTGAAGTGTGCCTTGCCATGAGTCAGTCAAGGGGTACAAGAGTGATCTAGGAATGGACCACATGACAGCGGTCGAACTTATCCTTAGTAACTAGTGGACTAAGGAATTTTCTCGATTATGGAGGTGGTAAAAGAGTTCGTCGTAAAGGGTTACGTCGATGCAAACTTTGACACTAATCCGGATGACTCTGAGTAGTAAACCGGATTCGTATAGTAGAACAGTTATTTGGAATAGCTCCAAGTAGCGCGTGGTAGCTGCATCTACAAGATGACATAAAGATTTGTAAAGCACACATGGATCTGAAAGGTTCAGATCCATTGACTAATAAACCTCTTTCGCAAGCGAGATATGAACAAACCCCATGGGTGTTGGATTCATTACAATCACATAGTGATGTGAACTAGATTATTGACTCTAGTGCAAGTGGGAGACTGTTGGATATATGCCCTAGAGGCCATAATAAAATGGTTATTATTGTATTTCCTTGTTCATCATAATTGTCTATTGTTCATGCTATAATTGTATTAATTGGAAACCGTAATACATGTGTGAATACATAGACCACTACATGTCCCTAGTAAGCCTCTAGTTGACTAGCTCGTTGATCAATAGATGGTTATGGTTTCCTGACCATGGACATTGGATGTCGTTGATAACGGGATCACATCATTAGGAGAATGATGTGATGGATAAGACCCAATCCTAAGCATAGCACAAGATCGTATAGTTCGTCTGCTAAAGCGTTTCTAATGTCAAGTATCATTTCCTTAGACCATGAGATTGTGCAACTCCCGGATATCGTAGGAATGCTTTGGATGTACCAAACGTCACAACGTAACTGGGTGGCTATAAAGGTGCATTACAGGTATCTCCGAAAGTGTCTGTTGGGTTGGCACGAATCGAGACTAGGATTTGTCACTCCGTATGACGGAGAGGTATCTCTGGGCCCACTCGGTAATGCATCATCATAATGAGCTCAATGTGACTAAGGAGTTGCTCATGGGATCATGCGTTACGGAACGAGTAAAGAGACTTGTCGGTAACGAGATTGAACGAGGTATGGGGATACCGACGATCGAATCACAGGCAAATAACATACTGATAGACAAAGGGAATTGTATACGGCATTGATTGAATCCCCGACATCGTGGTTCATCCGATGAGATCATCGTGGAACATGTGGGAGCCAATATGGGTATCCAGATCCCGCTATTGGTTATTGGCCGGAGAGATGTCTCGGTCATGTCTGCATGGTTCCCGAACCTGTAGGGTCTACACACTTAAGGTTCGGTGACGCTAGAGTTGTTATGGGAAATATTATGTGGTTACCGAAGGTTGTTCGGAGTCCCGGATGAGATCCCGGACGTGACGAGGAGTTCCGGAATGGTCCAGAGGTGAAGATCGATATATTGGACGAAGGGTATTGCAGTCCAGAATTGTTCCGGGGGTACCGGGTGACGACCAGCGTGTCCGAAAGTGGTTTCGGAGGCCCCAGCAAGCGTTGGGGGGCCTTATGGGCCAAGGGGAAGGGGCACACCAGCCCACTAAGGGGATGTGCGCCCATCTCACGTAACTTGGAGAGGTGGGGGCGCCTCCCCTAGGGTAGCCACCCCTCCCGGCTTGGGGGGAAAGTTTCCTAGGGGTGGGGGCGCCCAAACCCATCTAGGGTTTTCCCTGTGGCCGCCGCCCCTCCCCTAGGGAACCCTAGAGTGCCTCCTCCACCCCCCTTCCCCCTATATATAGTGAGGGAGAGAGAGGGCAGCGGTACCCCTTCCCTGGCGCAGCCCCTCCCTCCTCCAACTCTTCCTTCTCCTCCATAGAGCTTGGCGAAGCCCTGCAGGAATACCACAAACTCCACCACCACGCCGTCGTGCTGCTGGAGTTCTCCCTCAACTTCTCCTCTCCTCTTGCTGGATCAAGAAGGAGGAGACGTCCCCGGGCTGTACGTGTGTTGAACGCAGAGGCACCGTCCGTTCGGCGCTAGATTGGATCTTCCGCGATTTGAATCACCGTGAGTACGACTCCATCAACCGTGTTCTTGTAACGCTTCTGCTTAGCGATCTTCAAGGGTATGAAGATGCACTCCCTCTCTCTCATTGCTAGCATCTCCTAGATTGATCTTGGTGACACATAGGAATTTTTTTGAATTATTGCTACATTCCCCAATAGTGGCATCATGAGCTAGGTCTATGCGTAGATTCTATGCACGAGTAGAACACAAAGCAGTTGTGGGCGATGATTTGTTCAATTTGCTTACCGATACTAGTCTTATCTTGATCCGGCGACATTGTAGGATGAAGCGGCTCGGGCCGACTTTACACATACGCTTACGTGAGACTGGTTCCACCGACTGACATGCACTTGATGCATAAGGTGGCTGGCGGGTGTCTGTCTCTCCCACATTAGTCGGATCGGATTCGATGAAAAGGGTCCTTATGAAGGGTAAATAGCAATTGGCATATCACCGTTGTGGTTTTGCGTAGTTAAGAAACGTTCTTGCTAGAATCCCATAGCAGCCACGTAAAACATGCAACAACAATTAGAGGACGTCTAACTTGTTTTTGCAGGGTTTGGTATGTGATGTGATATGGCCAAAAGGATGTGATGAATGATATTTGTGATGTATGAGATTGATCATGTTCTTGTAATAGGAATCACGACTTGCATGTCGATGAGTATGACAACTGGCAGGAGCCATAGGAGTTGTCTTAATTTATTTATGACCTGCGTGTCAATGAAAACGCCATGTAATTACTTTACTTTATTGCTAACCATTAGCCACAGTAGTAGAAGTAATAGTTGGCGAGGAAACTTCATGAAGACACGATGATGGAGATCATGATGATGGAGATCATGGTGTCATGTCGGTGACGAAGGTGATCATGCCGCGCCTCGAAGATGGAGATCAAAAGGTGCAAGATGATATTGGCCATATCATGTCACTTTATGATTTTCATGTGATGTTTGTCATGTTTACATCTTATTTGCTTAGAACGATGGTAGCATAAATAAGATGATCCCTCGCTAAAATTTCAAGAAAGTGTCCCCCCTAACTGTGCACCATTGCGAAGGTTCGTTGTTTCAAAGCACCACGTGATGATCGGGTGTGATAGATTCTAACATTCGCATACAACGGGTGTAAGCCAGATTTACACATGCGAAACACTTAGGTTGACTTGACGAGCCTAGCATGTATAGACATGGCCTCGGAACACAAGAGACCGAAAGGTCGAGCATGAGTCGTATAGTAGATATGATCAACATGATGATGTTCGCCGATGATGACTAGTCCGTCTCACGTGATGATCGGACACAGCCTAGTTGACTCAGATCATGTATCACTTAGATGACTAGAGGGATGTCTATCTAAGTGGGAGTTCATTAAATAATCAGATGAACTTAATTATCATGAACATAGTCAAAAGGTCTTTGCAAATTATCTCGTAGCTTATGCTTTAGTTCTGCTGTTTAAGATATGTTCCTAGAGAAAATTTAGTTGAAAGTTGATAGTAGAAATTATGCGGACTGGGTCCGTAAACTGAGGATTATCCTCATTGCTGAGCAGAAGGCTTATGTCCTTAATGCACCGCTCGGTGTGTTGAACCTCGAGAGTCGTCTGTAGATGTTGGGAAACATCTGACATACACATTTTGATGACTATGTGATAGTTCAGTGCGTAATGCTAACGGTTTAGAATTGTGGCACCAAAGACGTTTTTGAAACGTCGTAGAACATATGAGATGTTCCAAAGACTGAAATTGGGATTTCAGACTAGTGCCCACGTCAAGAGGTATGAGACCTCTGACAAGTTTCTTAAGCCTGTGAACTAAGGGAGAAAAGCTCAATCGTTGAGCATGTGCTTAGATTGTCTGAGTACTACAATCGCTTGAATCGAGTGGGAGTTAATCTTCCAGATGAGATAGTGATGGTTCTCCATAGTCACTACCACCAAGCTATTAGAGCTTCGTGATGAACTATAACATATCAGGGATAGACATGACGATCCTTGAGCAACTCGCAATGTTTGACACCGCAAAAGTAGAAATCAAGTAGGAGCATCAATTGTTGATGGTTAAACCACTAGTTTCAAGAAGGGCAGGGGAAAGAAGGGATACTTCATGAAACGGCAAATTAGTTGCTGCTCTAGTGAAGAAACCCAAGGTTGAACCCAATCCCGAGACTAAGTGCTTCTCTAATGAGGGGAACGGTCACTGAAGCAGAACTACCCTAGATACTTGGTAGATGAGAAGGCTGGCAAGGTCGACATAGGTATTTTGAATATACGTTATATTATTGTGTACTTTACTAGTACTCCTAGTAGCACCAGGGTAAAAAAAATACCAGTTCGGTTGCTAAGTGTTAGTAACTCGAAATAAAAGGTTGCGGAGACTAGCTAAAGGTGAGATGACGATATGTGTTGGAAGTGTTTCCAAGGTTGATATGATCAAACATCGCACGCTCCCTCTACCATCAGGATTGGTGTTAAACCTAAATAACTGTTATTTGGTATTTGCGTTGAAGCATAGACATGATTGGATGCGGAGGCGCCGTCCGTTCGGCGCTAGATCGGATCTTCCGCGATTTGAATCGCCGCGAGTACGACTCCATCAACCGCGTTCTTGTAAAGCTTCCGCTTAGCGATCTTCAAGGGTATGAAGATGCACTCCCTCTCTCTCGTTGCTATCATCTCCTAGATTGATCTTGGTGACACGTAGGAATTTTTTTGAATTATTGCTACGTTCCCCAATAAAACCCACAATATATCTTCCTCAAAACAGCCACCATACCTACCTATTATGGCATTTCCATAGCCATTCCGAGATATATTGCCATGCAACTTACCACCGTTCCGTTTATTATGACACGCTCCATCATTGTCATATTGCTTTGCATGATCATGTTGTTGACATCGTATTTGTGGCAAAGCCACCTCTCATAATTCTTTCATACATGTCACTCATGAGTCATTGCACATCCAGGTACACCGCCGGAGGCATTCATATAGAGTCATACTTTGTTCTAGTATCGAGTTGTAATCTTTGAAGATGTAAATAAATAGAAGTGTGATGATCATCATTAATACATCATTGTCCCAAAAAAGGCCAAATAAAAAAAGAAAGGCCAAAAAAGGCCAAATAAAAAAAATAAAAGGGACAATGCTACTATCCTTTTTTCCACACTTGTGCTTCAAAGTAGCACCATGATCTTCATGATAGAGAGTCTCTTGTTTTGTCACTTTCATATACTAGTGGTAAATTTTCATTATAGAACATGGCTTGTATATTCCAATAATGGGCTTCCTCAAATGCCCTAGGTCTTCGTGAGTAAGCAAGTTGGATGCACACCCACTTAGTTCCTTTTGTTGAGCTCTCATATACTTATAGCCCCAATGCATCCGTTGCATGGCAATCCCTACTCACTCACATTGATATCTATTAATGGGCATCTCCATAGCCCGTTGATACGCCTACTTGATGTGAGACTATCTTCTCCCTTTTTGTCTTCTCCACAACCACCCTTCTATTCCACATATAGTGCTATATCCATGGCTCACGCTCATATACCCACGGATACTTGAGGTGGCATTGGAGTATCTAGGTGACATTAGGGTTTTGGTTGATTTGTGTCTTAAGGTGTTATTCTAGTACGAACTCTATGATAGATTGAACGGAAAGAATAGCTTCATGTTATTTTACTACGGACTCTTGAATAGATCGATCAGAAAGGATAACTTTGAGGTGGTTTCGTACCCTACCATAATCTCTTCGTTTGCTCTCCGCTATTAGTGACTTTGGAGTGACTCTTTATTGCATGTTGAGGGGTAGTTATATGATCAAATTATGTTATTATTGTTGAGGGAACTTGCACTAGTGAAAGCATGAACCCTAGGCCTTGTTTCAACGCATTGCAATACCGTTTGTGCTTACTTTTATCATTAGTTACCTTGCTGTTTTTATATTTTTCAGATTACAAAAACCATTATCTACTATCCATATTGCACTTGTATCACCATCTATTCGCCGAACTAGTGCACCTATACAATTTACTAATGTATTGGGTGTGTTGGGGACACAAGAGACTCTTTGTTATTTGGTTGCAGGGTTGCTTGAGAGAGACCATCTTCATCCTACGCCTCCCACGGATTGATAAACCTTAGGTCATCCACTTGAGGGAAATTTGCTACTGTCCTACAAACCTCTGTACTTGGAGGCCCAACAACGTCTTGTGTAGTAGACATCACACACAGGCTTAACTTCAAGTGACATCTGTGTCACCGGAACCATGGACTCGTCTCCGGCTACAGGTTCCGAACCTTGCGCGTCCACGTACGATGAGCTTGATCGGTCATCGATCGTCGAATTCAGCTCCATGGATATCTTCCGGCACTCGCCTTTGGGCAACGTGTTAAACTCATTAAGCGCTCTATCCTTAGCAGGGGGCTCACAGCCGAATTGTATCCGGTTCGAACTGGAGGCTGACGACGGAGAATTTTGCTTCCCACCCACCGCCCACTTCATACACACCGTCGAAGACTTAACTGACACGCTCGATTACGGCTCCAAAGACATCGACGGTATGGACGACGATGCCGATGAGGAGCCGGGCCAAGACCCGCTGTTTACCGAACGCTGGACGGCCACCTCTTCTTACGACGTGTACATGGTGGATTCACCTAAAAGAACTAACAACAATGACAAAGAAGATCCAGTTGAGGACGAACCTCCTGTGATACAACCAAAACATCGGCGTCAACAGCGCTGCTCTAAGTCGAGTCATGGAAAAGACGGCGATACTAGCACAGGGGAAAATAATATTCCGGACGATGCCAAAGATAACGAAGACCCCGCTGAGATAACCTCCGAACAGGAGGAACGGGAAAACAGGCAAGTTGGCCCTGATGAACGGGTCATAAACGACGACTCGGAGGACAATAATTATCTTCCACTCTCCGATGATGAGGTGACCCTCGGCAGCGAGGATTTTATCGTGCCTGAGGAACCTCAGGAGCAGGAGCGCTTTAAGCAACGTCTAATAGCCAATGCAAGGAGTCTGAAAAAGAAGCAGCAACAGCTTCAAGCTGACCAAGATCTGCTCAACGACAGATGGACTGATGTCCTAGCAGCCGAAGAACACGGCCTCAAGCGCCCAGCCAAAAGCTACCCAAAGCGCAAACTGTACCTCGGTTCGACGACGAGGCGCCGAAGCACATACCATCATCGCGCAATGCGGCTGACCGACCACCACGTGGTCGGGATAAAGCGGCAACTCAAGCCGAACACCAGCCTGCCCCGCCTCACCGTAAAAGCAAAGGAAAACAGCTCGCGGTCATACATATGACCTTCGACAGGACCTGGACAATAGAGCAAGACATACCAGATCGATCTACAGATCGCAAGGATGTGCCCCGACATGTGACGACGGCTATCTATTCGGACGTGACAAGCCTAGTCACACCCGGGCCGAACACTGTAGACTGACTCCATCGGAACTACGTCGCAATGTGGCCCAACATAGAGGCGCCGCACACCTTCTTTGCTTCACAGACGAAGTAATGGAGCACGAATTCCCAAAAGGGTTTAAACTCGTAAATATCGAATCATATGATGGAACAACTGATCCCGTGGTATGGATCGAGGATTTCCTTCTCCATATCCACATGGACCGCGGAGATGACCTTCATGCCATCAAATACATCCCGTTAAAACTCAAAGGTCCAGCTTGGCACTGGTTAAACAGTCTGCCCGAAAACTCTATTGGCAGCTGGGAGGATTTGGAGGACGCCTTCCAGAACAACTTCCAAGGTACATATGTCCGGCCACCAGACGCCGATGACTTAAGCCATACAGTTCAATAGCCCAGAGAATCAGCCAGGAAGCTCTGGACTAGGTTCTTAGTTAAAAAGAACCAAATCATCGACTGTCCAGACCGGAAGCCCTAGCGGCCTTCAAACACAGCGTACGGGACGAGTGGCACGCCCGCCACATCGGTCAAGAAAAACCAAAATCCATGTCCGCCCTTACCGCTCTGATGACCCGATTTTGCGCAGGAGAAGACAGCTGGCTCACTCATAAAAGCAACAACGCCAACGATCCAGGCACTTCCGAAGTCCGAAACGACAATGGCAAACCTCGACGCAGCAAACACAAACGTCGCAATGATAATGAAAGAACACGCGACACATCGGTCAACGCCGGATTCAGCGGCCCCAAACCCGGTCAACGGAAAAAGGCATTCAAGGCAAACAAAGACGAACAATCCAATTTAGACAAGATATTGGATCGGCCCTGCCAGATTCATGGCAACCCCGATAAACCAGCTAATCACACCAACAGAAGCTGTTGGGTCTTCAAGTAGGCCGGCAAGCTCAACGCCCAACACAAGGGGAAAAGGCCGCCCAGTGATAGCGATGATGAAGAGATTCACCAACCGAATACCAGGGGTCAGAAGCAATTTCCCCTGAGGTAAAAACAGTGAACATGGTATACATCACACACACCCCTACAGAGGAGCATGGGACGCACTCCCTCTGAACTGACGATCATACTACGTTCCCTCCAGCCGGAGTACAAATCGGTCTTATTAAACTGCATACCTGTTGGAAATATGCCCTAGAGGCAATAATAAAAGTATTATTATATTTCAATGTTCATGATAAATGTCTTTTATTCATGCTATAATTGTATTATCCGGAAATCGTAATACACGTGTGAATACTTAGACCACAATATGTCCCTGGTGAGCCTCTAGTTGACTAGCTCGTTGTGATCAACAGATAGTCATGGTTTCCTGACTATGGACATTGGATGTCGTTGATAACGGGATCACATCATTAGGAGAATGATGTGATGGACAAGACCCAATCCTAAGCATAGCATAAAAGATCGTGTAGTTCGTTTTGCTAGAGCTTTGCCAGTGTCAAGTATCTCTTCCTTCGATCATGAGATCGTGTAACTCCCGGATACCGTAAGAGTGCCTTGGGTGTATCAAACGTCACAACGTAACTGGGTGACTATAAAGGTGCATTACAGGTATCTCCAAAAGTATCTGTTGGGTTGACACGGATCAAGACTGGGATTTGTCACTCCGTATGACGGAGAGGTATCTCTGGGCCCACTCGGTAATGCATCATCATAATGAGCTCAATGTGACCAAGGTGTTGGACACGGGATCATGCATTACGGTACGAGTAAAGTGACTTGCCGGTAACAAGACTGAACAAGGTATTGGGATACCGACGATCGAGTCTCGGGCAAGTAACGTACCGATTGACAAAGGGAATTGCATACAGGGTTTGATCGAATCCTCGACATCGTGGTTCATCCGATGACAACATCGAGGAGCATGTGGGAGCCATCATGGGTATCCAGATCCCGCTGTTGGTTATTGACTGAGAGCGTCTCGGTCATGTCTGCATGTCTCCCGAACCCGTAGGGTCTACACACTTAAGGTTCGGTGACGCTAGGGTTATTAGGAAGACTAGTATGTGACTACCGAATGTTGTTCGGAGTCCCGGATGGGATCCTGGACGTCACGAGGAGATCCGGAAGGGTCTGGAGGTAAAGATTTATATATGGGAAGTTGTCAAACGGACACCGGGAAGTTTCGGGGTCATACCGGTATTGTACCGGGGCCACCGGAAGGGTTCCGGGGGTCCACCGGGAGGGGCCACCCCTCCCGGGGGGCCACATGGGCTGCGTGGGGCAGGGAGCCAGCCCCTGGTGGGCTGGCCGCACCCCCTCCCTTGGGCCCATGCGCCTAGGGTTGAGGGGGGAACCCTAGAGGGGGCGCCCCCCTTGGCTTGGGGGGCAAGCCACCCTCTCCCCTCTCCCCTAGGCCGCCGCACCCCCCCCCCTAGATGGGTTCTAGGGGGCCGGCCCCCTTCTCCCTTTCCCCTATAAATAGAGGGGTGAGTGGAGGGCAGCCGCACCATCCTCCAAGGCGCAGCCCTCCCCTCCCCAACACCTCTCCTCCTCCGTTGTGTGCTTGGCGAAGCCCTGTCGGAGTACTGCCTCTCCACCATCACCACGCCGTCGTGCTGCCGGTGGAGCTGTCTTCCTCAACCTCTCCTTCCCCCTTGCTGGATCAAGAAGGAGGAGACGTCTCCCGTCCCGTACGTGTGTTGAACGCGGAGGTGCTGTCCGTTCAGCACTTGGTCATCGGTGATTCGAATCACGTCGAGTACGACTACATCATCACCTTGCAAGCTTCCGCACGCGATCTACAAGTGGTATGCAGATGCAAACTCTCTCCCTTGACTCGTTGCTTAGATGAACTCATAGATGGATCTTGGTGAAACCGTAGGAATTTTTTTAATTTTCTGCAACGTTCCCCAACAATACCTTGTCGGCCATTAAGCCGCCGGTCTCCATTCAGCAGGACCGACCAATTATGGAGTTGGACTAGCAGTTCGGCTTCCGCCGTCCGCCTCATACACCCGCGAAATCTGTACCGTGCATACATAACTATGCACTTAAAATACCATGGGCATCGGCGGAGGCACAATACGGACGGGCCTACAAGTACTCCCATAACCTCCTTCTTTTCTTTTCTAACCACTCTTTCTTTTTCATTATCCTTTACCACAGGTGACTCGTAGGCTGGTCATCTCACCGACTCCATCGGAGTTCCCGTTTGTACATTCATCCAAAAGCTACTCCCTTTAAGGAGACCCTTCATCAAGGAAAGGCGGCGCAGACGTGCGACAGGAGGTCCAAAACAACTTTTTGTGGACCGCACTCTCTATTTTTCGAGCCTGTAAAGTGCCTTCTACCTCAGCCATCGACCCTTGGCATGTCAAATAGCCGGGGTCGTGGCGTTATTATATACAAAACAACGATTGGCATATCACTCAAGTTCTAGTGAATATAATCTGTATTCAGTATTCACTTTTCTCTTAAAAACTGCATTTTGCTCCTTGTGTTATTTCACACGCCCTGACATAACTCGCCAGGGGCTCGATATGGGAACAAAATAAAATGCCAACAAGTCCGAACAACTTTATAGCATACTTCGGCGTCGCGAGTTTGGACTTATATGCATCAGCTCTAAATCATGTCATGGGTCAATAGTTAGGTTGCCCGGCTCCTGTGCTTGCTACCTTACGTTCCTCTCTATCGGCTAAGGTAGTAAAGGGAGAACTACTGCGATTGTGTTTCCGGTTCATCTGGTCAAACACCTCAGTAGAGAAAGCCAAAAAATGACTGTCATGACGCGGCGAGAGCTGGTCAACCACTCAACGACTTATCGGAATCTTCCGCGATTACCCCCGTATTACACGAAGGACCTTTTTTCAGGTCATACATGTAAATGCACCACATTGGGATAACTGCGTACATACCAGGTTTCATATCATAGACCCACCATAAAACTCCTATGGCTAAGTGAAAGTGTTAACGCCCTATAGTCCGATTGCCTCGTTCACCGCATTGACACCTCCTTCATGGACCAAGATGTTGGGTTAAGAGTGATCAAGTGCTTTTCCGAACACCCCCGTATTTTCTACGAGGGGGCTGAAGCCGACGACTGGAAAACTTTCAAATTATACAAAAACGGCCGCACATGAGGAACCAAAAGCTTTTAAGAAAATATCATAATATTGTCTTTTACAATTCAAATACATTTCATTCGAATATCATATCTTTCAAGCACTGACCCTCTATCAAGCGGGCACCCTCTAAGACGTCCTCGAAATAATGTTTGGGTGTGTGATGGTCCTTACCCTTGAGGGGACTCCTCGCTACAATGTCGGTGGGGTTCATCTTCGCCCAGTATGTTTTGACATGGGCAAAGGCCATCCATGCACCTTCAATGCACGTTGAACGCTTAATGGCGTCGATACGCGGCACCGCATCCACAAGCCGCTGCACCAAACCGAAGTAACTATTCAGAATGGGCTCAGTAGGCCACAACCGGACTATGACGTCCTTCATGGCAAAACTGGATATCCTGTGGAGCTCGGCCCACTGGGCCATCTGTTCATTTAGTAACAGCGGACGATTTGGCGCGCCGAACTGTGACCAAAAAAGCTTCTCCGTGGCACACCCTTTCTGCGCTTGGTAAAATCGCGCTGCATCGGTGGTACTCTTCGGCAGGTCCAAGAATGCGTCTGGCGAGCTCCACATCTGATTAAGCGGGGAATACTTTGGATCGCCTAATTTAGTCTGTAACAAGAAAGGCTAACCAGCCGCTATCTCCCCAGCTTGTCGGATCTCCTCCCGAGCCGCTCTAGACTCAGACCGTGCTTCTCTCGCCTCTTGTAAGGCCTTGTTGAGATCGGTCGCTTTGGCTTTATTATCCCTCTCGAGGAACTCGCACTGGACAGTGGTTTCCTCTAGCTCGCGCGCCATGACAAAAATTCTCTACTCACACTGGCGTCGAGCAGCCTGTTCGGTTTTTAATTCACTAGTTGCCTTATTGGCAGCCAAATTGCTCATGCGGGCTTGCTCCTTGGCTAGATCAAGTTCAACCCGAAGGGCCTCTACCGCGGCAGCACCATCTGCAGTTATGCGCATCTCAGTATACAATTCTAGCTTCGTGCATATATTATCATTGTTAGGGAACGTAGTAATTTCAAAAAAATTCCTACGCACACACAGGATCATGGTGATGCATAGCAACGAGAGGGGAGAGTGTGTCCATGTACCCTCGTAGACCGAAAGTGGAAGCGTTAGCACAACGCGGTTGATGTAGTCGTACGTCTTCACGATCCGACCGATCCAAGTACTGAACGCACGGCACCTCCGAGTTCAGCACACGTTCAGCTCGATGACGTCCCACGAACTCCAATCCAGCGGAGCTTCACGGGAGAGTTTCGTCAGCACGACGGCATGATGACGGTGATGATGATGCTACTGACGCAGGGCTTCTCCTAAGCACCGCTACGATATGATTGAGGTGGATTATGGTGGAGGGGCACCGCACACGGCTGAGAGAGATCAACAGATCAACTTGTATGTCTAGAGGTGCCCCCTGCCCCTGTATATAAAGGAGCAAGGGGGAGGGCGGGTGGCTGTCGTGGTTCTAAGCCTGACAGTAGAGTGGGGGGTAGGTATGGAGAGGCAAGGTCCTAGCTATGGAGAGGTTGTAAGCACAAAGGATGTACGAGTTCAGGCCCTTCTCGGAAGAAGTAACAGCCCTACGTCTCGGAGCCCGGAGGCGGTCGAGTGGATTATGAATGTATGGATTACAAGGTGCCGAACCCTTCTGCCTGTGGAGGGGGGTGGCTTATATAGAGTGCGCCAGGACCCCAGCCAGCCCACGTAGGAGAGGGTTTAAGGTGAGTTAAGTCTGGGGCGTTACTGGTAACGCCCCACATAAAGTGCCTTTACTATCATAAAGACTACTTGATTACAGGCCGTTGCAGTGCAGAGTGCCTCTTGACCTCCTGGTGGTCGAGTGAGTCTTCGTGGTCGAGTCCTTCAGGCCAGTCGAGTGAATCCTCGTTGGTCGACTGGAAGGCGACCTCTTCTAAGGATGTCCTAGGGTAAGTTACTTGGATCAGGTCCATGACCCTACCCTAGGTACATAACCCCATCATTAGCCCCCGAATGGATTGAGGCTTCGAGTGAAAGGAGTTGATGTCGTTTCCGATTGACCTTTGCGCTCTAGTTGTGCGCTGTTCTGGACCAAAGAATCTCTTCGTTGACAGGGAGCAATTTGCCTTCAGTCGACTCGATCCATTCTGTTTTTACGTCGAGTGATCTTTCGGGCTTCGACGATCTCCGAGCGACGGATCGCCGGAAACACCGCGTCTGACAGACTGATTTGTTGCTCGCGGATTCCGCGGGATGCGAAATTTGGGGGCGCGCGCGAAGCGGGGCGGACCGCGGCGTTCGGATGGGACGGGGCATAGACGCCTCGATCTCCGCGCCGCCTTTTTCGCCACGTATCCAGCCTGCATAACTGCTCTCAGATATGATTAGATCGACCGGGCCCACATGTCAGCCACTCGGAAGGGACCTTATAAATGCGCCCGGCGAGGATTTCTGTGCTGCGCCCCAGCATTCTCCCTCTCTCTCTGCTTCCTTCTTCCCTGCTCAGCGTGCTCGCTCTCGCCCCCGCACCACTTCCCTTCGCGCATCTCTCCGGCGACCATGGCCAAGGAGAAGACGGCGGCGCTGGAGCGCGCCAAGAAGGCGTCGGCGTCGGAGAAGGCGAAGGGGAGATCCACCAGCCGCGGAGGGTCCTCGTCCAGGTCCCGCCTGCCGAAGGGCTGGGTCCAAGGAGACTGGATCCAGTCGACCATCACAGAGAAGGACCTCCTCGACATGGCCAACGAGGGCTTGATCCCTCACGGAGCTGCGAGGTTGCCGGGGGAGGAGTGGCATCCACAGCCAGAAGAGGGTGAGTGTGTGCTTTTGGCCACTCATGTTGATCGTGGGTTTTCCTTGCCGCCAAGTATTTTCTTCCGTGGCTTCTTGAATTTCTTTGGAGCGCAGCTTCACCACTTTACCCCAAACTCCATTGCCTATCTTGCTGCATTCGTGTCCATGTGTGAGGGTTTCTTGGGCTGTCGACCGCACTGGGGTTTGTTCAAACATATCTTCACGTGTCGCTCTCAGACCGTGAAGAAGGCGAGCCCAGGTGATGAGAAAACCCGAGTCGTCCAAATGTGTGGGGGCCTGGGGATCCAGGTGAGGAATAAGAGCACCTTCCCGCCCATGACCTTTCCCGAGTCCGTCAGAGGCTGGCAGTCGACTTGGTTCTACTGCCAGGTCCAGTCGACGCCAGGGCAGTCGAGTGGACTCCCTCCGTTCACCATGGACCGAGTGAGCAAGCCTTCCCCTCTGAAGCTGATTCCGGAGGAGAGAGCCGACGTGAAGATGTTGATGGAACGCGTGGTGCAGTTGGTTCGGGAGGGAGTGACAGGCATGGACCTCTTGGAGGTTTTCCTCAGGCGTCGCATCCAGCCTCTCCAGTTCCGGAGCCACTGCATGTGGTTGTACTGTGGGACCGAAGACGAGACTAGAGTCCATCCAGAAGCAGTCGACGATGTCACTCTGGAAAGATGGATGGTAGCCGTCACCGGAAACAAGGACAACCCGCGCGGAGCCAGAAGGATTCCTCCACTCGACCACAACAGCGACCCAAACAAGGTACACTTGCTCTGCTCTCCACTGCGCCCTTGTCGTATTCATTTCTGTTAATCCTGCCGACTGGTCGACTGATTCTTGTCTGGGCATTTGTTAGGCCCTCACCGAGCTGTACTCGATGCCCAATGGGGCACAAGCTTCGACTGAGGAGGGCGAGGCGAGCGGAGGCGAGAGCCAGGAAGAGGAGGAATGGGACTCGGATGTCGCAGAGGACGATGACGACGATGATGATGATGTCGGTGATGAAGACGACGTCGAGGACGAGGAAGAGGAGGAGGAGGAGGTCGTGCCACCGCGCTCGGAAAGGCGGTCGAAGCTCGTCCACGACCCTTCGACTGAACGTGGCAAGGGGGTTGCGACGCAGTCGACCAAGCGCCCTAGGACCACCTCTCCAGCGCCGACTGAAAAGGCGCCGAAGCAGCCCAGGGCGGCCTCGTCGAAGCCGATCAAACTCTTGCCGAAGATGAAGGTGTCCATCCCTACCATATCAGGGTAACCGTGCTGCTCATATTTTCTTATTCTGTGTGAACTTTATTTCTGGTCGACGCTGAAGTTAGTCGACTGATCCTTTGGAGTTGCAGTGCTGCTACTTCTGAGACCTCGGCCCGGGCCGATGACCACGAGATGGAGGATGCGGCAACTTCGAACCCAGGTACTGTATTCTTAACACCGTTTTTAGTCGACTGACTCGCGATCTCTGATCCTGATCCTTCTCCGCAGCTCCACCCAACACTGTTATCAATCTCCCTGACGACGACGAGGATGAAGAACCACTGACACGCAGGAGGAGTCGGAAAGCGACCGCCAGTAAGGTACCTCAGGATGTGACGGCGCCTGAGATTCTGACTGTGGAGGAAGGGAACACCACTCGACACACGGTGTCCTTCGCAAATCCACTGACGAGTGCTCAGCAGCCCTCCCTCTTCACGACGCACCACGTCCCAGAGGACCAAGCTGGCGCAGCGAAGGAGGCAATACGCCAGGCGGGACTCATGATGGAGCAGCTGAAGACCATCCGGGACGCGAGCCAGGCAGCTTATGACGCCAGCTCTGCCCTCCAAAGCAATGTCCAGGTCAGTCGACCGCTGTTTGTTCTGTTGGATATGCTACCAAAAACTTTTCTTTTCCGGAATTTATATTAGTCACCCACTGGGTGTGTCGAATAAACTCCGTGTTAGCGGGGGCACGCTGAGTGCACCCGCTGGGTGTAGTCCCCAAGGCTAAGGTCGACTGCTGGCAGTCGGCCTTAGGCTTTATGATGTCAATCTTTCTGTCAGTCGACTGGTCGACTGGATTTCACAAACCGGTGGGGGCACGCTGAGTGCACCCACTGGGTGTAGTCCCCGAGACTGTGGTCGACTGCTTGCAGTTGATCACAGTCTTAGAGAATGCATCTCGCACACTTTTTTTTTTGAGGTCGACTGGTCGACTTTGTCTTCAACAGGATTAGTGGGGGCACGCTGAGTGCACCCACTGGGTGTAGTCCCCGAGACTACGGTCGAATGCTTGTATTCGGCTGTAGTCTTAGAAACGTGTGTTTTTCCCTTTTTCACTCGGAAGTGAATTATATTTGACATTTAGTCGATTGGTTCTTCGCAGAACTCTTGTGATCTTGTGGCTCGCTACTCAGAGCTGGAACAAAAACATACTCAAGTCGAGCTGAGCTTGAAGCTGGTTCAGGAGAAGCTGACAAAGGCAAAGGAGGAGACCGAAGGTATGTTTGGTGAGACCCTGACGACTGCTTTTCCCCTTGCTTGTTTCAGCATCTGATCTTGCTGTAACTTGCAGGTAAGGTAAGGGAGGCCCAGCAGAAGAAAGACCTTGAGCTAGCTGAGAAGATCAAGCTTGCTGACGAGAAGTTAGCTTCAGTCACCAAGCTCGAACAAGACAATACCAATCTGAAAGCTGCTCTTGGGATTGCCAACAAGGAGGTCAGTCGACTGAGAACTGACAAAGCTGCCCTGACCGACCAAGTCAGCAAATTGACTGAGAAGAAAACTGAACTGGAGGCCTTCCTGAGTGGCCTTGCCAAGAAGCTGTTTCTTATGCTTGAAGGTAAACCTCCATGTTTGGCAAATATTTCCAATTGTGGCTTTTTCCATTCGACTATCTCCTTGACTTAGTGATCACCCTTGCAGAATTTTGTCAAAACTTTGAAGAAGAAACCAGCCGACTGGAGCCAAACCTTGACCCCGTCAATTCTCCGGTGAACGACGAAGTTGCCATGGATGTTTTCCGACTGGAGTCTCGTGTTGCAGCTGTCGTGGACTATCTCGCAAGGCTGAAGGCCGCCACATCTCGCATCGACTCGACGCTCTGGCCTGAGGAGACACTTCAGAATGACCTTGAGTCGCTGATGGCCCGCTTGAACACGATCCCTGGTCGAGTGCAGGAGTGGAAGAAGTCCTCGGCTCGGTGTGGTGCAGATGTCGCTCTGTGTCTGGCCCGAGTCCACTGCAAAGATGCACGAGAAGAGAAGCTGGCGGCCCTTCGGGTGGCCAATACCAAGAAGCACGACTTCAGGTCCTTTATGGAGACTTTCCTTGCAGCTGCCACTCGGATCGCCGACGGAATTGACCTTGATGAATTTGTTGCACCTTCCAGCCCTCCACAGGAGGGGTAAAAAACTTCTTCTGGCTCGACGCTTTAAATTTGCCTCGGTATGCCGAGTGGAATTGTAACCGACAAACCTTAACGGGCTTGACGCCTGAGCACTTTCGGTTCCTTTAGATATCGATTCAAACTTGAATTTGGCGCTTGAATATGATTGCCTTCGGCTCGGAATGTCTTTTGCAGGTTCAAAGCAAGGTGCCTGTACTGCAATCGACTTATTCTTTAGTCCACTTAGGCGAGCACTGGGCTGCAGCTAAGCCCCCGAGTGAGAGGGTTGCTCTCCACTCGGCAGGGTTTTTATACCTTAGGCGAGCACAGGGCTGCAGCTAAGCCTCCGAGTGAGAGGGTTGCTCTTCACTCGGTAGGATTTTTATAACTTAGGCGAGTGCTTGGACTGCAGCTAAGCCCCGAGTGAGAGGGTTGCTCTTCACTCGGTAGGATTTTATAACTTAGGCGAGGTGGCTGCAGCTAAGCCCCGAGTGAGAGGGTTGCTCTTCACTCGGTAGGATTTTTAAACTTAGGCGAGCACGAGGCTGCAGCTAAGCCTCCGAGTGAAGGGGCTTCACTCGGTAGGATTTTATAACTTAGGCGAGTGGGACTGCAGCTAAGCCCCGAGTGAGAGGGTTGCTCTTCACTCGGTAGGATTTTATAACTTAGGCGAGCACGACTGCAGCTAAGCCCCGAGTGAGAGGGTTGCTCTTCACTCGGTAGGATTTTATAACTTAGGCGAGCACGAGGCTGCAGCTAAGCCCCGAGTGAGAGGCTGCTTCACTCGGTAGGATTTTATAACTTAGGCGAGCACGAGGCTGCAGCTAAGCCCCGAGTGAGAGGTTGCTCTTCACTCGGTAGGATTTTATAACTTAGGCGAGCACTTGGACTGCAGCTAAGCCCCGAGTGAGAGGTTGCTCTTCACTCGGTAGGATTTTTATAACTTAGGCGAGCACGAGGCTGCAGCTAAGCCTCCGAGTGGAAGGCTGGCTTACCACTCGGTAGGTTTTTGAAAATCTTAGGCGAGTCCTTGGACTGCAGCTAAGCCCCCGAGTGAGAGGGTTGCTCTTCACTCGGTAGGATTTTTATAACTTAGGCGAGCACGAGGCTGCAGCTAAGCCTCCGAGTGGAAGGCTGGCTTACCACTCGGTAGGATTTTGAAAATCTTAGGCGAGTCCTTGGACTGCAGCTAAGCCCCCGAGTGAGAGGGTTGCTCTTCACTCAGTAGGATTTTTATAACTTAGGCGAGCACGAGGCTGCAGCTAAGCCTCCGAGTGGAAGGCTGGCTTACCACTCGGTAGGATTTTGAAAAACTTAGGCGAGTCCTTGGACTGCAGCTAAGCCCCCGAGTGAGAGGGTTGCTCTTCACTCGGTAGGATTTTTATAACTTAGGCGAGCACGAGGCTGCAGCTAAGCCTCCGAGTGGAAGGCTGGCTTACCACTCGGTAGGATTTTGAAAAACTTAGGCGAGTCCTTGGACTGCAGCTAAGCCCCCGAGTGAAAGTCTGGCTTATCACTCGGTGGGATTTTTATAACTTAGGCGAGTGCTTGGACTGCAGCTAAGCCCCCGAGTGAGAGGATTGCTCTACACTCGGTAGGATTTTGATAAACTTAGGCGAGCACGAGGCTGCAGCTAAGCCTCTGAGTGGAAGGCTGGCTTACCACTCGGTAGGATTTTGATAACTTAGGCGAAACGGATTCGCAGCTAAGCCTCCGAGTAGGAGTCTGGCTCACCACTCGGTAGGATTTTGATAACTTAGGCGAAACGGATTCGCAGCTAAGCCTCCGAGTGGGAGTCTGGCTCACCACTCGGTAGGATTTTTACAAACTTAGGCGAAGCGGATTCGCAGCTAAGTCACCCACTGAGGGGGAATTTTATTGGACAAAAATAAAAAGTGACAGAAATTATGGAGGAACTGTGACACTATTATTTTGAGGTCCATGAACTACAGAAGTACTTTATTGCAACTCATCCGAGTGATAAAACTTAAGTGTAAAATGGGCGGAGTAGCTCCGCGTTCCAAGCTCGGGGCTCGTCGATATTATGCTCGACGTTGTAAAGACGGTACGCCCCGTTGTGGAGAACCTTGGTGACGATGAAGGGGCCTTCCCAAGAAGGAGCAAGCTTGTGTGGTTTGTGCTGATCCACTCGGAGAACCAAATCCCCTTCCTGGAAGGCCCGACCTCTCACATTTCGGGCGTGGAAACGGCGCGGATCTTGTTGGTAGATGGTCGACCGGATCAGAGCCATCTCCCTTTCTTCCTCTAAAAGGTCGACTGCGTCCTGCCGCGCTTGTTCAGCTTCTGCTTCGTTGTAGATTTCAACTCGAGGAGCATTGTGGAGAAGATCACTCGGCAAGACTGCTTCAGCTCCATAGACCAAGAAGAATGGAGTTCTTCCGGTCGACCGATTAGGCGTGGTCCGCAGTCCCCAGAGTACAGATGGAAGTTCGTCGACCCAAGCCCCAGCCGCGTGTTTGAGATCACGCATCAGTCGAGGCTTCAGTCCCTTGAGAATCAGTCCATTAGCTCGCTCTGCTTGTCCATTCGACTGCGGATGGGCGACTGATGCGTAGTCGACCCGTGTGCCCTGGGAGTCGCAGAAAGCTCTGAATTCCTCTGAGTCAAAGTTCGACCCATTATCCGTAATGATGCTGTGCGGGACTCCATATCTGAATATTAGTTCCCTGATGAAGCTAACAGCAGTACCGGTGTCAAGGCTCTTGATTGGTTTAGCCTCGATCCACTTGGTGAACTTGTCGACTGCCACCAGTACATGCGTGAAGCCACTTCGTCCTGTTCTCAAAGGACCGATCATGTCCAGCCCCCAAACTGCAAAAGGCCAGACGAGTGGGATGGTCTTCAAAGCTGACGCAGGCTTGTGCGACATATTCGAGTAGAACTGACATCCCTCGCACTTATCTACTATCTCTTTTGCCATCTCATTCGCCTTGGGCCAGTAAAATCCGGCTCGGTATGCTTTGGCCACGATGGTCCGAGAGGACGCATGATGACCACAGGTCCCCGAGTGAATATCATTGAGGATGAGTCGACCTTCTTCTGGTGTTATGCACTTCTGACCGACTCCAGTCGCGCTTTCTCTGTATAATTGTCCTTTGATTACGGTAAAGGCCTTAGATCGACGGACGATCTGTCGAGCCTCTTCCTCATCCTCCGGAAGCTCTTTCCTCAAGATATATGCGACATACGGAATCGTCCAGTCGGGAATGACCACCAAAACCTCCATGATCAAGTCGACCACCGCTGGGACTTCAACTTCAGTCGGATCTGTGGCGCTCTTGGGCTGCGGAGTTTCTTCGGTGAAAGGATCTTCTTTGACTGACGGAGTGTGTATATGCTCCAAGAACACACCACTCGGAATGGCTTCTCTCTTGGAACCTATCTTTGCTAGATCATCAGCTGCTTGATTTTTCAGTCGGGGTATATGATGGAGCTCCAACCCCTCGAACTTCTTCTCCAGCTTCCTCACTGCACTGCAGTATCCAGTCATGGCTGGGCTTCTCACGTCCCACTCTTTCATCACCTGATTGACCACTAAATCCGAGTCGCCATAGACCATTAGGCGACGGACGCCGAGTGAAATGGCCATGCGCAACCCATATAGGAGGGCCTCATATTCTGCCTCATTGTTGGAGGAATCAAAGTGAATCTGGAGCACATATCTGAGCTTATCTCCTCTGGGGGAAACCAGGACAACCCCAGCACCGGAACCATTCAACATCTTAGAGCCATCGAAAAACATGGTCCAATGCTCCGAGTGAACTTCAGTCGGCTGCTGTTGTTCAATCCACTCGGCGAGGAAATCTGCTATCGCCTGGGACTTAATGGCTTTCTTTGCCTCAAACTTGATATCAAGGGGAAGAAGTTCAATCGCCCATTTGGCCACTCGACCAGTTGCATCTCTGTTGTGCAAAATCTCTGATAGTGGAGCGTCGCTGACGACTGTGATGGAATGGTCAGAGAAATAATGAGCAACCTTCTTTGTGGTCATGTATATTCCATACACAAGCTTCTGATAATGAGGATATCTCTGCTTGGATGGAGTCAAGACTTCAGACAAATAATACACTGGGCGCTGAACTTTGAGAGCTTTTCCTTCTTCTTCCCGCTCGACCGTTAGCACAGTACTGACGACTTGTCCTGTGGCTGCGATGTAGAGCAACAGAGGCTCTTTGCTGATTGGAGCAGCAAGCACCGGCTGGGTGGAGAGCAGAGCTTTTAGCTCGGCAAACGCTGCATCAGCTTCTGGAGTCCACTCGAACTTGTCAGCCTTCTTCATCAGTCGGTAAAGAGGCAGTGCCTTTTCACCGAGTCGTGAGATGAATCGACTTAATGCGGCCAAGCATCCAGTAAGCTTCTGGACATCGTGCACTCGCACAGGGCGTTTCATTCGGAGAATAGTGCCAATCTTCTCTGGGTTAGCGTCGATTCCCCGTTCGGAAACGAGAAAACCGAGTAACTTGCCACCAGGAACTCCAAATGTGCACTTTGATGGATTGAGCTTGATATCATACCTTCTGAGGTTGGCAAATGTTTCGGCGAGGTCAGCGAGCAGGTCGGAACCTTTTCGTGACTTGACAACAATATCATCCATATAAGCTTCCACATTCCGACTGATTTGGGTGAGTAGACACTTCTGAATCATTCGCATAAATGTGGCTCCGGCATTCTTGAGGCCGAATGGCATGGTGATATAGCAGAAGCACCCGAATGGAGTGATGAAAGCTGTTTTTACCTCATCGGGCCCGTACAGACGGATCTGGTGGTACCCGGAGTAAGCATCTAAAAAAGACAACCTCTCGCATCCCGCGGTCGAGTCAACAATTTGATCTATGCGAGGGAGAGGAAAGTGATCTTTCGGGCAGGCCCGGTTGATGTGCTTGAAATCAATGCACATTCGGAGCGACTTGTCCTTCTTAGGAACCATGACGACATTAGCGAGCCACTCGGAGTGGTATATCTCTCGGATAAATCCTGCCGCCAACAGTCGAGCCACTTCTTCACCGATGGCCTTTCTCTTCTGGACGGCGGACCGCCGAAGATGCTCTTTGACTGGTTTTGCAGACGAGTCGACTCTTAGGCGATGCTCAGCCAGTCCCCTGGGAACACCTGGCATGTCAGCGGGCTTCCATGCAAAAATGTCCCAGTTCTCACGGAGGAACTGGATGAGCGCTTCTTCCTATTTTGGGTCGAGTGTTGTGGAGATGCGGGTCGGAGCTGCTTCGGGGTCGGTCGGGTGAATGTGAACAGGCTTCGTCTCACCGGACGACTGGAATGCAGACTCTGTGGCGGGCTTCTTGGATCGCAGCAAGTCACTCGGATCTGCGTTTTGCTTGTATTCTTCGAACTCGACCGCTGTCACTTGGGAATCGGCAATCTTGGAGCCCTTCTGAAAGCACTCCTCTGCCTTTTTCCTATCACCGGTGACAGTGATCACACCTTTGGGACCGGGCATCTTCAATTTGAGGTACACGTAACATGGTCGAGCCATGAACCGTGCATAGGCTGGTCTCCCCAAAATGGCATGATATGCACTTTGAAAATCCACGACCTCAAACGTCAACTTTTCTTTGCGAAAATGCTTCGAATCACCAAACACTACGTCCAAAGCTATCTGGCCGAGTGACTCGGCCTTCTTCCCTGGTATAACTCCATGGAAGCTCATGTTACTAGTGCTCAGTCGGGACATCGGAATGCCCATACCTTTCAATGTGTCTGCATACAATAAGTTCAGCCCACTTCCACCATCCATCAGCACCTTTGTCAGTCGAGTGCCTTCGACAACTGGATCGACCACCAAAGCTTGCCTCCCGGGGGTGGCAATATGAGTCGGGTGATCAGATTGGTCGAATGTGATGGGTGTTTGAGACCACTTCAGATAATTTGCCTTTGCTGGGGCAACCATGTTCACCTCTCGGTTAATCACTTTCAGTCGACTTCTGCTTTCCACATCTGCAAAGATCATCAGAGTGGAGTTGATATGCGGATATCCTCCCTCACTGTCCTCTTTGTCTTCGGCCTTGTCCGACTCCTTCTCCTTGTCCTTAGACTGTTTTCCCTGAAACTGCTGGATCAGGAGTCGACATTGGCGAGTGGTGTGCTTTGGGTAAATGATATTCCCCTCTTCATCTTTCTTCGTGTGAATGTGACACGGCATATCCATCACGTCGTTCCCTTCTTTATCCTTTACCTTCTTGGGGTTCCAGGATCCTTTTGGTTTCCCCTTAAACTTTCCTTGAGTCACGGCCAGAGCCTCTCCAGGAGCTGCCGGTTCAGCCTTCCGCTTCTGTTTCCGACTGGTGTTTCCTTTTTCCGACTGACTCGGCTTGTGCTTGCCGCTTCGGAGTCGGTCTTCTTCTTCGCCGTTGGCGTACTTGGTAGCAATCTCCATCATCCGACTCAAGGTCATGTCACCGGTTCGACCAAATTTCAAACTCAGTTCTCTGTTCTTGACGCCGTCTTTGAAGGCGCATACTGCCTGATGATCAGAGACATTTTCCACAGTGTGGTGCAAAGTGATCCACCTCTGAATATACTCTCTGAGAGTCTCATTAGTTTTCTGCACGCAGACTTGCAACTCTGTCAATCCCGCTGGTCGCTTGCAAGTCCCTTCAAACGTTCTGACGAACACTCGGGACAGATCTTCCCAAGTGTAAATGCTGCTAGGAGGTAATTGAGTCAACCATGCCCTGGCAGAACCTTCCAACATGAGGGGCAAATGCTTCATGGCCACCTCGTCGTTCCCACCACCGATCTGAACTGCCACTCGGTAGTCTTCAAGCCAAGTTTCAGGCTTAGACTCACCAGTGAACTTGCTGACTCCTGTTGCCAACCTGAAATTGGGGGGGATAACTGCGGCTCTGATAGCTCTGCTGAAACATTCAGGACCAGAAACATGTACTCGACTGCTCGTGGGTACATCTCTGTCGAGTGCGCCTCGATGGGCTCTGTTCCGGTCGACCAACCCTTGCACGATAATGGATCGCGCGTCGAAGCCTGGCTCTCTGGGGTCAACTGGAACCCTACGCCCTGTACTGTACTGACGCCTATCATCTGGCTGCCGAGGAGCGTAAGACCCACCCCTCGGAGGGGAATAGGGCACTCGACGCCTATCATCTCGGTCGAGTCTGTCGCCATATTGATCTCGCCGATTCTCACGCCCTTCGCGCCGCGGAGGCGATCTGGGGCTGTGAGCCGACTGAACCGTATTCACAGTGACAGATCGACTGTGAATTCTGTTGCGCGACTGAGACACGGCTGAATTCTGATCTCCTGCTGCCCGGAGCAGATCCCTGATCTGCAGCAAACCTCTGCCAGCTTCCGACTGCGAAGGCTGAATGGACTCTGCTATACGGGTCGCAGCTGCTAAATTCTGAATTGGGGTTCGATATACCTGAGTCGGCGGGAAGAGTTGACGTCGACTGGTGTCGGGAACTCGTTGCCGCGCGCGCTCGTCGAGTGCTCGCTGAAGGTTCTCCAGTCGAGTGCGCTCGGCCAAATTGGCCAGACGCGCCTCCTCCAAGGCACGAGCCTCGGGGGTTTCTCCTGCGATGGGAATACGCAGGGGATCCTCGTTCCTGCGGCGAAGCTCTTCTCTTTGCAGAGAGTCGAGTGGCTCGGGCTGGTACTCTTCGTAGCTCGTGCAGGGTCGCCGCCGTCACCTGCTCCACCACCACGGGCGAAGCCAGGAGGGCTGTGGGGCCCGTCGACCATCAAGATTTCCGCCGCTGGATCACTGCTTCCGCACTCGGATGCAGTCTCTCCGGAGCCAGTCGACTGATCGAACAAGCCGTAGAGAGATTCGTTGGGCTCGATTGCCGCAACTTGTGTAGTGGCCGATTGGCGAGCCACCGCGTGACTCACCCATCGCTGAAGCCTCGACCGGCCTGAGCGCTTGCGCTGGCGGGAGACCGGGAGGGTGGACGATGGAGGAGCCGACCGATACTGGGTCGACGGTTGCCGCAGCAGAACGCCGCGGACACATGCGCGAAAATGCGTCGCACCGCGGACGGGGAGCGCGTCTACGTCGAGTGGAGCCTCCTGGAGCCATGCGGAGTCGTCGGCGATGAAGGTGAGAGTGCCGAGACGGATCTCTTGACCCTTGACCAAAACTCCAGCAGACACCATGATGAGAGTACTCGGAAGAATCGCAACTTCTCCACAAAATCGCTAAAACACCTGCCCCACGGTGGGCGCCAACTGTCGTGGTTCTAAGCCTGACAGTAGAGTGGGGGGTAGGTATGGAGAGGCAAGGTCCTAGCTATGGAGAGGTTGTAAGCACAAAGGATGTACGAGTTCAGGCCCTTCTCGGAAGAAGTAACAGCCCTACGTCTCGGAGCCCGGAGGCGGTCGAGTGGATTATGAATGTATGGATTACAAGGTGCCGAACCCTTCTGCCTGTGGAGGGGGGTGGCTTATATAGAGTGCGCCAGGACCCCAGCCAGCCCACGTAGGAGAGGGTTTAAGGTGAGTTAAGTCTGGGGCGTTACTGGTAACGCCCCACATAAAGTGCCTTTACTATCATAAAGACTACTTGATTACAGGCCGTTGCAGTGCAGAGTGCCTCTTGACCTCCTGGTGGTCGAGTGAGTCTTCGTGGTCGAGTCCTTCAGGCCAGTCGAGTGAATCCTCGTTGGTCGACTGGAAGGCGACCTCTTCTAAGGATGTCCTAGGGTAAGTTACTTGGGTCAGGTCCATGATCCTACCCTAGGTACACAACCCCATCAGTGGCCCCTGTAGGCGCGCCAGGAGGAGGAGTCCTCCTCCTAGTAGGAGTAGGACTCCCATCTTTCCTACTCCTACTAGGAGGGGGGAAGGAAGGGGGAGAGGGAGAAGGAAAGGGGGGCGTCGCCCCCCTGTCCTAGTCCAATTCGGACCAGAGGGGAAGGGGCGCGTGGCCTTCCCTAGGCCAGTCCTCTCTCTCCACTAAGGCCCATAAGGCCCACTATTTCTCCCGGGGGGTTCCGGTAACCCTCCGGCACTCCGGTTTTCTCTGAAACCACCCAGAACACTTCCGGTGTCCGAATATAGTCGTCCAATATAACGATCTTTACGTCTCGACCATTTCGATACTCCTCGTCATATCCGTGATCATATCCGGGACTCCGAACTACCTTCAGTACATCAAAAGACAAAAACTCATAATACCGATCGTCACTGAACTTTAAGCATGCGGACCCTACGGGTTCGAGAACTATGTAGACATGACCGAGACACATCTCCGGTCAATAACCAATAGCGGAACCTGGATGCTCATATTGGCTCCCACATATTCTACGAAGATCTTTATCGGTCAAACCGCATAACAACATACGTTGTTCCCTTTGTCATCGGTATGCTACTTGCCCGAGATCCGATCGTCGGTATCTCAATACCTAGTTCAATCTCGTTACCAGAAAGTCTCTTTACTCGTTCCGTAATACATCATCTCACAACTAACTCATTAGTTACAATGCTTGCAAGGCTTATAGTAATGTGCATTACCGAGTGGGCCCAGAGATACCTCTCCGACAATCGGAGTGACAAATCCTAATCTTGATCTATGCCAACTCAACAAGGACCATCGGAGACACCTGTAGAGCACCTTTATGATCACCCAGTTATGTTGTGACGTTTGGTAGCACACAAAGTGTTCCTCCGGTAATCGGGAGTTGCATAACCTCATAGTCATAGGAACATGTATGAGTCATGAAGAAAGCAATAGCAGTAAACTAAACGATCAAGTGATAAGCTAATGGAATGGTCCAAGTCAATCACATCATTCTCCTAATGATGTGATCCCGTTAATCAAATGACAACTCATGTCTATGGTTAGGAAACTTAACCATCTTTGATTAATGAGCTAGTCAAGTAGAGGCATACTAGTGACACTCTGTTTGTCTATGTATTTACACATGTACTAAGTTTCGGGTTAATACAATTCTAGCATGAATAATAAACATTTACCATGATATGAGTAAATAAATAATAACTTTATTATTGCCTCTAGGGCATATTTCCATCAGTCATACACACATATACTGACTGCCCCAAAAAACATACCTTGCGCCTCGTCAAGCCGCCTGTTGATAAGCGTGGTGTCATCATCCGCCTCAACAATCTTCCGTTGTAGATATGCAACCTCTGTGGATCGGGCAGTAGCTGGGGAGGTAACAGCCTGTGTTCCAAGTAGTCAGATTATTTCCTGGACATATCTTTTTGACCCCCTGATCACCTCCCTTGGAAAGCCAATTAGAGTCTCAGGGGCTACTATCTATACACATGAGTACTTTGTGAATAAAACACAATCGAAAGCATTACAGCACAAATCTCGAAGCCTCTTAGCAGGCTCGTGAAGGCCTCATTCAATCCGCTTTTTGCAGACAGGACCTTTTCAACCACCGTACCCATCAAGGTACGATGGTCCTCGAAGATGGATGCATGTCGCAGCATGTTCGTCAATATATCCGGCGCTTCTGGATCTCCGGAAGCTGCTGTAGCAGCACGGCCTCCCTTCAAAGGGATCCGTTCATTCGCCCCTAGAGTTGTCTCCGGCTGAAAGCCGGACATTCCAGGACCTTTATTGTTGGCCCCCGGACCCTGGGCTACCGAAGTATCACCTTCGGTTAGTGTTTTCATCATCCCTCGCATCACTTGTTGATCAGAGGAGACCCTCCTAGACGACACCTCAAAGTCGTCCGCCCTATTGGGCGAGGAGGCTGGTGGAGGCGTCTCTCTTTCCATCATCTCTAGGAGAAGATCCCCCGAGGAAGAGGATTGTTGAGGAAGACTGTGCGCCGAGCTGCAAAAACATACATTCTAGATGTTACCCTGGTCACAGGAGAGGAACGGGGTATGTGTAAAAAAACCTTTGCTCGCTTACGATTTAGGCTTGTCCTCGCCGAGGGACTGCGCGATAATGTCGTCCTCCAAGCCCGGGCCGCCCGACAGGGGCATCTTGCCTCGCTTGGGAGCCTTTTCCTCCCAATCTTTGGAGACGGCCCTTTTCTTACCATGGGGAGAATGAATGTTGTCTTCTCCTTTACTTTTGTCTTCGGGCGATGGGATTTTCATCTCCCCGGACACATCATCTAATATATCTTCGGGATGGAGGCCACCTTCGGTCCTCCCGCTCTCTGTCTTGTCCTCCTTCACATGCATATGGTACGGTGTCGGGGCCAGCATCCTTGTTAATACGGAATCCACCGAGTCTTCGGGAAGGGGGGCCGAACACCTGATTCGCTCTGCTTTCTTTATCCAGCCCTGGAAGAGGATAGTGTGATCAGTGTCGCACTACGGCATACATTGCTGAAAAATTGTTCGGAAATAGAGTGCTTACCGAGGTGTCCGGATGGTTGCGGTCGAGGCCGATGTCCGATGTCCTCGGTGGTGTCCGGCCACTATTTTTGTTTCGTGAAAAACAACTTCCACATTCCTTTGTGCGTAATACCGAAGAAGTCTTGGAGGGTCCGTGGTCCTTTCGGATTAAACTCCCACACACGGAGAGGCCGTCGCTGGCACGGCAGAACCCGGCGGACCAGCATTACTTGAACCACGTTGATAAGACTGACGTCCTTCTCAAGGAGGCTCCGGATGCGGCTCTGTAGAGTCTGCACTTCGTCAATTGATCCCCAGTCCAGTCCTTTATTAATCCATGACGCAAGCTGTAACGGAGGGCCAGATCGAAACACAGGTATAACCTCCCACTTGGTACTGTGGGGCTCAGTGACATAAAACCACTCCCGCTGCCATAGGTCAGGAGTTTCCGTGAAAGAGCCTTTTGGCCAGGGAGCATTGATAAGTTTGCTCACTGTAGCACCTCCGCACTCCGCTTGTTCCCCGTCGACTACCTTTGGCTTCACACTAAAGGTCTTGAGCCATAAACCGAAGTGCGGGGGAATGCGGAGAAAGGCCTCGCACGTGATAATGAACGTCGAGATGAATCTGGGGCTAGATCGTGAAAATCTAGTCCGTAGTAAAACATGAGCCCCCGGACATAGGAGGCCACCCATCGGCCCTGTGGGCTGGGTCCGGACATAATCCTAGCCCTCGCATGAAGTGGGAGATGAACACGACACTCTCGTCGGATCTGGGAGTAGGAATAACATGTCCTCGAGCAGGGAGCCTGTGGGGGATCTCTGCGGTCAGGTATCTTATCGCACGAAGCTTCGTGATGTCCTCCTCCGTAACAGAGGAGGCCACCCATCGGCCCTTGGGCTGGGTCCGGACATGATTAGGAAGCTTAAAGCGATGAAGTCGAGTCTTGGGTGCTAGAACTCGAAGTTGGAAGGGCTAAGGAAAAGGTTGGCGCAAAACAAGGCGGCCCTTGGCTCCTTTATAAAGGCAACGAATATCGAACGCCTCCACCTAAACCTGAAAACCTGCCTATTCCTAAATCATACCAATGGAACGGTTGGGTTATCCACGCTCGTATTGATGAGAATCCCGCGATAAAGGGACACGATCTCTGCTTCAAAAAGACGTGCCAATAAAAACCGCGCCCCAAAACGTGGAACGGCGGGACAAGAAATGGTTTGAAATAATGACCTAGCAGACGTGATGTCACATTACAAAAAGTTGTCAGCAGATTGGACTCGTGCAATATTATATTCTCTGCGGTTGTATGTGGTACTTGTGTCGTAGATCCGGACACATTCATTACGTCTGAAGACTATCTTGGAGTATTCGGAAAGGGGAACCCGCCTTGCAATGCCGAAGACAAACTGCGCGCCGGACACCTCGTCATTGAAGTCTGGTTTAGGGGCTACTAAGGGAGTCCTGGACTAAGGGGTCCTCGGGCGTCCGACCTATTAGACATGGGCCGGACTGATGGGCTGTGAAGATACAAAGACTGAAGACTTTACCCATGTCCGGATGGGACTCTCCTTGGCATAGAAGGCAAGCTAGGCGTCCGAATATGAAGATTCCTTTCTCTGTAACTGACCTTATGTAACCCTAGATCCCTCCGATGTCTATATAAACCGGAGGGCTAGGTCCGTAGAGATATATCCTCATAATCATAGTCAGACAGGCTAGACTTTTAGGGTTTAGCCATTACGATCTCATGGTAGATCAACTCTTGTAATACTCATATTCATCAAGACCAATCAAGCAGGAAGTAGGGTATTACCTCCATAGAGAGGGCCCGAACCTGGATAAACATTGTGTCTCCCGTCTCCTGTTACCATCGACCTTAGACGCACAGTTCGGGACCCCCTACCCGAGATCCGCCGGTTTTGACACCGACATCCACCACCTGCGGCCGGTGGGAGCTACCGCTTGTCACCTCGTCGTCCTGCCGTCCCCTCAACCTCCCCCCCCCCTTTGCGGCCATCCCTCCAAGGCCTTGTACAATGCTAGATGCTTAGAGAGGTGCTTAAAAAAATAAATTGGGTTTTTCTAAAGCACTGGTGCCTATTTCTACAGGAGAGATGCACCGGTGCTTAATTAAACGTCTACCATGTACAAATAAGCACCGATGCTTAATAAAAGCCTGATTTATTTCGCTAAGCACCTCTCCTAAGTACCTTGCATTGTACAAGGCCTAAGCCTCCCCCGATGTACAGTGTCAGCATCTACCGCCTCCCTGATCCACACCATCAAAGTTTCAGACTGGTTCCTACTCCTTCACCGTCGCACTCGCTGTGGAGCCCGTGGTCGACCGCGCCTTCCTATCTCACACTCAGAGGGGAGCAGAAAAAGTGCTTAGCGCAATTTTTTTCCAGCTGCATGATATTTGGTCGTGGCCTTTAATTAGATAGTCTTATTGCAACATCAAATAGGAAGTCTGATACGTAAAACGAATGAGACAACCCACACTCGACAAGGAAAATCATATCAGATGCTCCATCTGTTTCAAAATATAGTGCATATTTTGGTTTCTATGCTAGACCAAGTTCAAATTAAAACTATCAACATCCACAATTCAAAATTAGTATTATTAGATTCATGATGAAGTATACTTTCATATTTTATTTATTTGTTGTTTTAGATGTGGATAGTTTATTCTATAAACTTGATCAAATATAAACATGTTGACTTTTCAAAAACAAAATATGCACTACATTATGAAATGGAGAAAAAACTAAAGAACCACTCACATAGTCATATGCCTGCAATCCAAACATGAACATCAACTCCCATATGAGCCAATTAAAAATCTTAGCGGCGTTCTCCATCGAGGCGTTATGCCACGATCGTTGTAGGATAGACCATCACCGCAACAAGTTGGTACTTTTTGGTGCAGGAACACAACTGATCTGAAATTAGTGCAATCGCCCGCGTGTTGTCCTTGGCGACTTGGGTGGCGATCCTGCAGTGACAAGAACCACGGCCACCTCCCTCCCCCTCCCCTGCCGCTGCCAGAGGGCGTTGTCGAAAAAGTTATGCGGCGTTGGCGGTGGCAAGATGGTGGTCAGCCCGGGCGAGGCGTGGTGCTCGATCTGGGTTCAGGCAGGGAGGCATGTTGGGTGCTGACGTGAGGTTGCGTGTTGGTGCTCCGGTGCCACCACTACGGTTGGTTGATGGTCGTGTGTGCTAACGTGGCCCCTGCTTGCTCTGCAGCGGCGACTGGCTTGGGTCCAATGTGATGGGGGCGTAGTAGCCCGATTTGGTGCAAAGGACATCGACCATGTTGGACGGCTTGTTTCAGACCAAGATCCGACGCTTCGTTGGTGGCTCGGCATGTGGATCTGCTTCCTCTAGGCCACGAGTAATGGTGCCGCAGCGTTGGTGGCTCGACCGACTTGAAAACTTTCTTCATAAAGTTGGTCAAACCATACTGATTTGTCTTTTACAAAATATATCCATCCAAAAATAAGTGTCGCTGATTTGGTATAACTTTAGTATAAGGTTGTATCACGTGAGTGACACTTATTTTACGACAGAGGGAGTACATGATAGTTGTGGTGAGTTACTCGGTTATCTCGAGCTGACGATTATTTTGATGCAGATCATCACCCCATGAAAGAAAAACGTAGGTACATTACGCACCGTGTCCCGACGATTGCCGAAGCGACGGGTAGTAGAACAGAAGAGAATGGCGTGATGAGATGAGACAAGAAAGAAAGATGGAGGGGCAAGAGAAATGGATGGCAGACAGGGATATGGCAACCACATGTCCCCCATACTCGGAGCTCTGTTGCCGCGAGATGGAGCAAATCCGCGCGCGCGTACACACACACACACACAGCTGGTGTGGGAAGGGAAGGCGTGACTCGGTCAGGGCTCTACAGTTGTCCCTCATGGCGTGCCACTCCTACTCCTACTCCTCGGGATCGGGGTTGCACCAGTCTGGCACCACGCAGCTCCCCCCTACTCCCCGCCCGCCATCTTTCTTAATTTAGAGTAGAGATCAGTCGGTCTAATCCATCCAGGAAAGAGACGGCACCGTGCACCACTCAGCTCCCCCGATCTCTGTTTCCACGATCGGTCTCATCTCCACCATCTCCCAGTGATACCACTCCTAGATATCCCCTGCCACAACCAAAAATTAAGTAAATAAAAAGACGAGTTCCTGCTGCAGGTAAGCTAGCGCGTATCTGAAATTGTCGTCGGTCAAAAACGTTGTATGGACATCATAACCTTTACCTTTCACATTGTGTCATTCCCCAGTTTAGTTTTTCTTTTTTTGGCCAAACCCCCAGATTGTTACTACTACAGTACAGTATGACCGACGATGCGGTGAGCTTCGTGAGCGCGTACGCAGCATTGCGTAATGCGCGTTGAGGTCCCTACACTAGACGGCCAGGCTGCTGGAACGCAAGACGTGGCTCGGCTGCATTCAACTTTTAGGCCAGCCATCCCTTTTCCCCAGTTTATACATATATTCTGCCCTTCGATCTTTCCGGTCCATTTTGAACTCCCCATGGAATCTCTCCTACGAACTGTATCGCGTCTTTTTCCTGGCCCGGAAACCCGCACGCAGCTGCTTCTTCCTCAGCTCCGCTCTGCAGAAAATTGTTTCTTTTTTTTTTTTTTTTTTTTTTTGCGGGGGAGCAGAAAATTGTTTCAAATCGACAGATAGATTTGCTCGGGGAAACCGCATTATTGGTGCCCCGTACCCTAGTTGCTGCCTCTGCTCGCCAATGGGCATATACAAAGTAGGAGTAGCAACCATGTCAAATCTACAGATAGATCGCACCCTGGGAACCAGCTTACCCGTCGCCTAGTTGCCAATTGTAAATGCACAGACTATCAACCATCCCAACTCTAGCGGAAGAGAGCGTGTGTGTGTGTGTGCGGCCCAAAATTTCCCAGTGGCCCGTTTGATAATCACAACTGGTTCATAAAAGTACATGCGTGTACAGTGCACCAAGTACCCAAGGCTGCAAGCTAGGCTAGTGCTAGTGCTAGTGCTAACTGATTCGCAGTACTTACTGTACTTTCCGTCTCAGATCGTATCTGCTAGGCTGCTAGCCAGAGGCCAAACGATTGGAGCGTTCAGAAACAAGCCAGAAAAATGGGACACGGAAGCAACAATGCTCGGACGAATAGCACACTGAATCAATCAACCAATTAACCGAACCAACCAAAGAACTTGCGTACAGTTATTGCAGACTAAACAATCGTCCTTGTTCCTCCTACTGATCTACATTACGTAGGTGCCTTGATGCGAGGTCGGCCATGTGATTTTCACAGCCCGATCAAGTTTCTTGAGGTGGTGACGCCGCCGTCCACCACGAGGTTGTGGCCGGACACGTATCTGGAGTCGTCGCTGGCCAGGAAGAGCACCGCCTCGGCGATGTCCCTGGGCCTGAGGGTGGACCCCTTGAGCGTGGCGAGGCTCCTCACCACCTCCTCCATCTTCTCCACCTCCTGGTCGCTCGGCGCGGCCACGTCGAGGCCGATGTCGGCGTCGGCGTCGTCGGCGGCGGACGCGTCGTGGCCCTGGCGCCACGCGTTGATGAGCATTGGGGTGGCGACGCCGAAGGGCGAGACGCAGTTGACGCGGATGCCGTGCGCGCCCAGCTCGCAGGCGGCGTTCTTGGTGAGCCCCACGATGGCGTGCTTGGAGGCGGTGTATGCGTGCGGGCCGAGGCCGCCGAGCACGCCGGCGACGCTGGCGATGGAGACGATGCTGCCGTAGCGGCGGGCCATCATGGCGCGCCCGGCGTGCTTCATGCCGAGCGCGGTGCCCAGCGCGTTGACGCGGAGCACGCGGTCGAACTCGCCGGCGTCGAACGTGAGGATGCTCTTGGCGGCGCTGGTCTGGCGGCCCAGCACCCCGGCGTTGTTGCAGAAGACGTCGAGGCGGCCGTAGCGCGACACGGCGCGGTCGACGGCGCGCTCCACGTCCTCCTCCACGGACACGTCGCAGCGCACGAAGGCGACGTGCGGGCCGAGCGAGGCGGCCAGCGCCTCGCCGGCGGCGTCGTCGATGTCCGCGATGACCACCTTGGCGCCGTGCTTGACGAAGAGCCTGACGATGGCCTCCCCGATGCCCCGCGCGCCGCCGGTGACAATGGCCACCTTGCCGTCCAGCCTCTTGTGCATGGGGGTGGGGGCGCCGCTGGCGTCCCACCCGTGGCCGTGGTGCGACGGCGACATGGCCGGCTGGTGGGCCTTCTCCGGCATGACGTCCAAGGCAGGCATGGCGAGGTCTTGCGCGTACGAGGCGAGGCTAGCGCGCATGTACAGGAGCCACAACAGGAAGGAAGGAAGTGTGTGAAGCTTGCTGGTTTATGCAGGGGAGTGCCGGGCTGTACTTTATATAGGCGGGCCGGGGCGACTGGTTGGTTGTACGGCCAGCTCTCGCGGGACTACACGTAATTCAACGCGTACGTAGTTGTTGCTTGCTTATGTGTGGCCTAAAAGAAAAAAGTTGTTGCTACTTCTTTATCGTTTGATTCGCGATTAGCCAAGCAAATACTTTCAGTAGTAGAGGGTGCTCTGATGTACATGGCTGTCTGGCTGGCTCTGATGTCATGGTCTTTGCAGCCTTGGTTAACTCGATCTGGTGTGAGATTATTCAGTACCGGCGGATCAGCGCGGAGAGCGACACTGCCTCTGACCGGACCAGATGTCTCCGGTCCACGAGGGAGAAAAAAAAACCCGAGAGAAAACAGAGACGTCGCCAACGCCAGCGCATTCGTAGAAGCGAACGCGAGGGCGCGACAGGGAGGCCGAGACCGAGGGGAGAGGCGCACACGGTTGGGCGGACGGATCAGATTGACCGCGGCTTCGGGTTTGGGGGTGGACCGCCCGCCCGGCGCCGGAGAAATGATGGGCTCCGACGACCGTACGTGGGTGGGGTCGGTGGCTGTCTTGAGGCGATGCCGATGCGTGAGCGTGACTAACTCAACCACTAGGGCGGATTTCAACAGTGTGGACGCTCGCAAGATTGAGGAGCACGAAACCGATGCCCTTTTCTTTTCTTTAAATTAAAAAAAAAAACAATTGTTTTCGTGGGACTTTTGCATTGCATGGGAACGAGACTATGCGAGGGTTGCGTGCTGGGTCAACCCCTTCAGAGGAGGGGAGAAGACATTGTGTTCGCTTGCTTCGACTTTTCTGGCCGGGTGGTTGCCGACCGGAGCCCCAGTTCAACATCCTCCTCCTCCGCCTAATTATACGTGCGAGAACGGTTCCTACGCAACACCCTCCTCCTAACTCATCGCTTTACCAGCCCACAAAGATCGGCATTTTCAGCCTCTCCTCTGGTTGGGCCATACGGTTCCTTTTCCGTATAAGGCTGTGCTAAGTCTTTTTTTAGAGGAAAAGGGCCGCGCCCCTGTTTCATTTCTTGAATGCTAAAGCCTTCTTTGGTTTGTAGGAATCTCATAAGAATTCTAAAGGATAAGATTTTTATAGGATTTTTTTCTTTAGAGCCTTTTGGTTCATAGGAATGGATTCCTATTCCTACATAGGATTGGTTTCTATCCTTCACATTTCATAAAAAAATAAAAATAAGCTTAGACTCAATGAAAAAATTCATTTGGTGTCAACCAAATGACATCTTGTTTCCTATTCGTACTCATACGATTTGAGATACATGTCATCTCATTTCCTACAAGATTCCTATTCATACGATAATCCTATCCTATGAACCAAAAGAGGCCTAAGTCTGTACCACACTATTTTTGTCTGTACCACGCTTTGTTAGAGTGATTGCATTTTTTTCACTCGTGTCGTACGGTCTTACACTTTGCCCGATTGTAATGTAATGTACATGAGAGAATTCCTTATTTAACAATGTGTCTAAATTTTATGCCCTATTTGACATCGATAAATAGTTTCTTCCCTATATAGCAACGAGTCTAAATTTTATGCCTTTTATAACACTTATGTCCATTTTTAGCCTAAATGACACTTGAAAAGACCCTTTTGCCCCTCAAGTGGTATGTTTCGGCGCACGTGTTGTTCAATGATCTCTTTATCATTTTTATTAATAATTATTATACTATTAATTGTTGGATTTTCTTATGGAGCTCACATATTCTATTTTAAATATCTGAGTTTTCTTTTAGTGCAGGATCTCCAAGGGAGAATATATGTATGTCTAGATACATTATATAGTGGATGCATACATTAGATGGTCTATCATTGCCTTTGTACGTAGTGCATGGCAAAATTGCCCACGCGTACAATTGTATGCATGCATCGAAGGCCATACACGGCAGTAGCATGTACTCCGTACGTGGCTTATGGCTCTAGCAGATGTATGTTGTATGCATACAATTCTGAATACCCACACGTCTATGCTGCACGTACAGAATACAAATAGCCATGTATGTGTGTGCGTGTTTGTGCTGCTGTGTGTGTGCTGCGTGCGTGTGCGCTGTTGTGTGCGTGCGTGCCTATGTGCAGTGTGCTGCTGTGTGCGTGCTCCTGCCGATGCGTGCGTGTGCGCTACTGCCCCATTGATGTTGTGTGTATACTAGTGCACCTCACACACACATATATCACATAAGGGGCAAAGGGGTCTTTTTAGGTGTCATTTAGCCTCAAAATGGATGAAAGTGCCGTGAAGGGCATAAAATTTTAACTCGTTGTAGATAAGGAAGAAAAAGTTTTTGAGTATTAAATAAGGAAACAAAATTTAAAATAGTGTTAAATAAGGAATTCTCTCAATGTACATCCCCTCGCTCTACTCCAGTGATCGAATTAATCACCTCGCTTTATTATATATTGACTCAATGGACAATGGTGCCCCTAATTTCTGCCCACAAACCCAGCAGCTCCATCACACATTCATACATGCGCATATGATCACAAGATTAATCGCACCCAATCGGGCCGGCAATCGGTACAAAGAAGGCATACATATGCAGTGTAGAATAGTCTTTCTTTTTTTGCGAAAATGAATAGTCTCCTTTGAAAGAGAGAGAGAATTCCGATGAAGGAGACGAATTTTAGTCCACCCCACGCCAACAGCAATCCCGGTGTTAAAACCTCTCCCCAAAAAAAAGTCAAAGGCGAAGAAGGCCACGAACCTTCCTCCATCTCATCAACCCCAGACTCCAGGTATAAAAACGGGCTTGGCCTTTCGTCGGGACCCGGTTGCAGACGAGCTAAACAAATTGACCAAATCTTGGCGTCACCGCCTAATAAGCACTTCTGTAGTAGCACTTCGTATGTATACGTATGGCTCTCCCTTATGCACGTACTGCTTACATCAGTCGTATCCCGCACCGCGTACATGTATAATACCAGTATATGTACCGGTGACGTGATGCTGATGATAATACGTATGTTGTCGACGTGGGGAAGCCAGGGTGTACACATGGTACTTATTGAATTCCTGTGAGATGGCGTAGGGACGTGGCGATTTCAGAAGACTTTTCGGAGTTATACGTACGAGTAGTATATTCTCTCGTGGAAGGGGTGGAGACTATGAAATGCAGGTTAGTTTCTTACGTGGACGAATCTGCTCATATATTTTTTGGCTCTTCCCCTTGAAGTATCGCTGCTTGCTCGCAGGTCAGCATCGCCCGGCTAGCTAGGAGCTAGCTAAGCATAGCCATGTTATGGCCAAGCCAAGTTGGAGCCGAGCAAAGCCGGCTTAGCCAAAGGCCGGTGCAAAGCTAAGCTCTCGAGTCAAGGCTAACACATGCAGTATTGATGCCGGACAAGGACAAAACTGCAGGGAATTTCGGCTTCTAAGGCTGGTCGTAATGAAAGTATCATAATTAGTATCATGCATGCCAACTAAGCAATTTAGATGATGTGGCATAAAATTAAATAAAGAAAAAGAAGGTTGAGTATCATATTATGATACCGTATCATAATAAATGTTACACTACTATGTGTCATGCATGACAATAAATAAAGTCATCTATGATACTACTATATGATACTATGCATTAGAGAGTTAGTATCATACACTAGTATCATACGCATGATACTAACTTATGATACTACCCATTACAAGCAGCCTTAATGCCATGTTTATTACTATCATTAGGCCATGATCCGACGCACTTAATGTCGTAATCATTAGGATTTATAGCGTGTACAACTTTCTGCAGCATCACTGTTAGCCATTCACGCTGTCCGGTTAATTTGCTTTGCCAAGACCATTACTTCAACCAGCTGGTAACAAGCTCACTATGTAAAACAAATGTATACAGAGGGAGTAGTATAACTTACTGTTGTTGATTGTTTGCCCTAACATTGTCAAGGATCTAATTTATGTTTGTAAACTATCTCGTGACAATCAAGTTTTAGGGCCGTGGTCGCCACCGCCGTTGCCGCCAAAGCCGTGTCTAGAGGAAGAAGCGTGGTTGCCGCGGTCGTTGGTGGAGCCGAAACCGCCGGAGACAGCAGCAGAGTCCACCTCGGCAGCGCGGAGATTGAGGTTGTATTCCGACGAGGTCCAACCCAGAGCGCGCGACATCGAAGGCAGGCAGCGGCACCGTGTCTTCGAGGATGGTGTCGAAACGGTGGTTGAGACCATGGATGAGCTGCATCGTCAGATCCTTAGGAGAGACCGAGTTGCCGTTGTCGGGGAGGCCGTCCACAAGAGTCTTGAGGCGGCGGGCGTAGTCGGAGACCATCAAGTCACCTTGCTTGAGGTTGTCGTACTGCCGTGTCAGGTGGAGGTAGCGGGCACCTTGGTTTGCGAGAAAGTAATCACGAATGCAAGACCAGGCCGTGTACGCATTGGCGGCGTGTACCCATGATGAGCACGAGGAGGGAATCAACTAAGGTGAAGACGATCCAGTGAGTAAGCCTCTGGTCGACGGCAAGCCAGGCAGCGTCGGGATTGGCCGGGGGCGAACGATTGACATGATCTTGGACACCATATTGAAGGAGAATGCAGGTCAAGAAGGTGTGTCATTTTGATGTAGTTGTTCTCAGCGGGAACGAGTTTGAATTTTGTGTGGTTTGAGATATGACATGTATGAATGTTGAGATGGAATGGGTCGGGAGGTGGAGTGGTAGAGAGGGCGACGATGGTGGTGATTGCCGAGGAGGCAACAGGAGTAGCGGATGAAGAGAGGGAAGAGAAGGTCCCAGGAGAGGAGGACTGAGGGGGTGGCGAGCGGGCGGGCGGCCAGAGTAGGGAGCTCGCCGAAGATGTCTTCGGAAGACATAGAATCTGATACCAGGATAGACGAAGGAGATCTCAATGATGTTGTTATTTGCTCTAACATTGTGAAATGTCAAATTTCTAATAGTGCGTTGTATGAGGAGATTATGAATAGCTTATCGTACTAATAAAATACCATGCTGGCCAATACTTGCAAGGTGCACGTACGATTTGCCGAAGGGTTTGTCTAGGTCTCAGTCGACTTAGACTTCACGAAATCTAAGTCAGATGACATCATCCAACAGTAGCCCAGCCCATTTTAGTTTCTTATTAAGTCTTGGTACCTTTTTTTACTGTTGCTGGGCCGACCGTGTTATTGCAGCCTAATGCCTTCATTTTTTCGGTTGTTGTGTGCTTTTGGACCAGCGATTTTTTGAATATCGAGAGTTTTTGTAGATGCTGCTCGTTCTGGCACACTGGCCGGGGCAGTAGTTAACTTTTTTTTACGGTGAGGGCCAATAGTAACCTTAGATGTCTCAAAAACAAGTAGTAACCTTAGCCGTTTGCATGATTTTCCTATCATCCGGCCTTTTGTTGTTTTTGTTTGGTTTTTCTGTTTTTGCTTTTGTTTGTTAAATGTTTATTTCCTTTGAAAAATCAGTTATTGCTTCACCGTAAAAAAGAAATGAAAGCTTTGTTTACATTTATAGTAATATTTTGGAAGAAAGTGCTTGTTTATTTTTTAAATCATCATGTGTTGAAACAAATATTCTTAAAAAACATCATGTATATTAAAAAAATGTTCACGGTGTGTTTACAAAAATAGAAAATAACAAAAAATACAACAACAAAATAAATTAAGCAGAAAAATAAAATATGATAATAATAGTAGTAGTGATAATAATAATAATAATAATAACACAAAGTTGCACTTTGAAAGACATGTAGTTGTAGTCGCGGCTACACTGTGTCTAGTGGATGATATGCAACTGTCCCCCTTCTGACAAAAAACATCACTGAGTTGCAGTCACATTGAAGACACACAATTGCAGTCACCTGTCCAGCCTTGATTTTCCCAGTTATTACTCGAGCGCGCTGAGGGGGAGTGACACTTGCAGTGGTGTGTTTAATGGCAGAGATGAAAAGAAAAAAAAGTTTCACACCGATAGTAGACATGTAATTACGCGTGATTTAATTTACACGCAATTGTGTGTGATCGGTGTATGTGCAAATAGGTGGTAATATTTTTGAAAAAAATAAAAACTAATAAAAAACAGAAAAATGGGGAAAATAAAAAAACGAAAATGGGAGCGAAGCTGGGGAACAATCAAGCGCAAATGCAACACAAAGAATGACAAAAAGAACAAAAAAACAAAACAAAAATGCATGCTTGAACACCCGCCCAACCCACAAAAGCATGCCTAGTGTCAAGAATGCAACTGTGCCCCCTCTCCTGTCGCCCTATGGGGAAATGAAGGTAAGTTGCAGACGGATGGTTAGACATTAAGTTGCAGTTTGGGGCGACGCTTGCAGTTGCGTACCTAGTGTCAGACATGCAATTGCAGTCGAGGGTGACACTTGCAGTTGTATGCCAAGTGTTAGACATGCAACTTCCCCTACCTCTCTCGATGCCCTCCAACAAAACAAAAGTTCAGTTGCAGTAGGGGGCGACACTTGCAATTGCATGCCTAGTGGCCGACATGCAACCGCCCCCTTTCCCACTGCCAGCTAACAAAACAAAGGCCAGTTGCAGTTGGATTAGTAGACATGCAATTGCAGTCGGGTACGACGCTTGCAGTTGCGAGCGTAGTGTTAGACATGCAACTGCCCCCTCTCCCGTCATCTGACATAATAAAAAAGTCAGTTGCAGTCGGGTGGGTAGACATGTAGTTGCAGTCGAGGGAGACGCTTGCAGTTGCATGTCTAGTGTCAGACATGCAACTCCCCCCTCCCCTCTCCGACTGCTCACCGAGAAAACAAAAAGGATAGTTACAGTCATGTGGGTAGACATGCAGTTGTAGTTGAGGGCGACACTTGCAGTTGCATGCCCAGTGTCAGACATGCAACCCCCCCTCTTCGACTGCTCATCGAGAAAACAAAAGGATAGTTACAGTCGGGTGTGTAGACATGCAGTTGTTGTCGAGGGTGACACTTGCAGTTGCATGCGTAGCATCAGACATGCAACAGCCCCCGCTCCCACGGCCTACCGACAAAAGAAAAGGTCAGTTACAGTCGTCTGGGTAGACATGCAGTTACATTCAGGGCGACACTTTAGTTGCATGCCTAGTGTCAGACATGCAACTGCCCCTCTCCCGCCTCTCTTCGACGAAACAAAAGTTAGTTTCAGCTAGGTGGGTAGACATGCAATTGCAGTTGGTGGTGATGCTTGCAGTTGCGTGCCTAGTATCAGACATGCATCTACCCCTCCTTTACCGTCGTCCTTCAGCATAACAAAAAGGTTAGTTGCGGCCGGGTGGGTAGACACGCACTTGCAGTTGCATGCCTAGTCTCAAACATGCAACTACCCCCCTCTCCCGCCCACTAGCGGAACAATGGTCAGTTTCAGTTACCATTGAAAATTATTGAGTTGCCGTTGTGATTTTAAATTCCCTCCATAAATAGATGCCAACCGCTACCCATGTTCCTGTGCTTGCAACGACTCAAGCAAACTTCACAGACCATTGCCAGAGCGCATAAAAAAACAAACAACACGAAGAATGTTAACAAGGATATGAAAATGACATATTTTATGACCAGACAAGCAAACAACGGTTTCTTAACTAGGATATGAAAAGGCAAACATATATGCATAGATGATATAAAAAAGAAACAATTACTAACAAAAATATGCATAAGTGGATTTTTTTTCCGTATAAGTGGATATATTAACAGGATGTGGTCACAAAAATTGAAAATGAACATATTATGTTGACTAACAAACAAATTCCGCTACTATCAAAAAAGAAACATTTCAAAAACTAGACAGAAAAACAAACATACATGCATACCTCTAGAATGTCTACTTGAAAACTAACAGAACTCTGCATTGACTAACAACAAACTCTATTGCATTTAAAACAAAGAAACATTTCTATTTGAAACTACTACAAACTCTGCTTGAAAATACTAGACCTCTCTTGATCCTCTGCTAAGAATGGGGAAATGGAAATAAAACTCACTAACCTCTGCTGATCCAAAATATATTTTGACTACTGGTGAAAAAGAAACTATTAATCTGCACTTTGTCCAAACTACTGGAACAAACAAATCCCCTGGAAAAATGAAGATAACTACTAATCTCTACTTAAAACAACCTACTGGAACCAACAAACATAAGAAATCGGAGGAACACCTACTCTCAGATCTACAGAATGACAGCTAAAAAAAAAGGAAATCAGAGGAACGCCTACCCAGCCCAGCGAACAACCCACCGAGAAAACCTCCCATGTCCCCCGACAATAAGAAGCCCGACAAACAAACAAACAAACGGGCTGGACACACGTGTTACATAGGCTAAAACAGGATAACCCACTTTCAGCGCGAATCTTGAAGTAAACAAAGATCCGACGGATGGCGCGTCGACTGAGACTTCACTAAATCTCAGTCGACTGAGATTTAGCGAGTCCGTTAAAATAATGAAAGCTAAAAAGTACAAAAAAGAAAACTAAAAATGGGACAATAAAAAATAATAACAAAAGAAAGAAAAAAAGAAAAAGAAAAGACATACAAATGATACATAAAATGAAAAAGGGAGGAAAATAAAGAAAAATAAAAGACAAAGAACGAGACAACAGCAGCCTAAAAACACACATTGAGATGCGACTTGAAAAAAATAAAACAAAATGAGAAAGACCTACAGGCATGGCCTGTTACATACACAGATAACAAAAGTGAGAAAATCACAACGCGAAAACAAAAAAACAGCCCAAACAACGGAAGACACAGACAAACAGAGAATCGGGCTGGACGCTCTCCTTAGCAGGCTGAAAACGAGACAGCCAACTCTCCAACACGAATCTTAAAGCAAGAAATAATCATACGGCTGACACGTCGACTGAGACTTCGCGAAATCTCGGTCTGAGATTTAGCGTCACTGTTTGCCGAATATATATTTAGATAGTATTGCCATTTCCTGATTCATGACTAATAACAAGTCGAATCTTTTAAGGATCGGTATCCCCGGGTTGTTACTAAATTATTGCACACGCAGATCTCCTTCTCTTTGTATATCGCCGCAGACCAATCTAACAATCTGTGTGGCTCTACCGATGTTTTAAAACGGGGGCTGCAGGGAGTGCAATATCGATCAAGATATGCCAAGAAAAGATGAGACATCTAAGCAATCAACCAGTGCAGGGGGGACGACCTTCCTTTTGCTCCCGGGATGGACGGGAGCTCTAGGTGCAATCAGTGCGTGGGCTCAAAAATCTTCTGAGACACTGATATGTGCCGTTATTTTTTTATGATCGGATGGCGATATAAGATGCTATCAATGATCAAACAGGGAAAGTATATACCTTTTATTGCCAACAATACTGAAATAAAAATCAGCGTCACTAAAATAAAAAGGTCGACAATTGATGAATAGATCGAAAATTGCAAATGCCGCCCCCACCCCCGGCGCGTTCACATTGCGGGCCTTTTGTCTGATTCAAAATATTTCTCTACACATTAACATAAGCCTTTTGAGCTTTGAAAAAAAGGAAAAATCAAGTCTTTTTTTGCGACCAACGCGGCGAGCGTGGTAGAAGCAATTTCAAACAGACAAAAAAAAGTCTTTTTTTGCAGGAAAAAAAAATCATTGAACGAGCTAGCATACCCGTGGATCGGTCCAACTCAGGCATCCAAGGCAGGCAGCCAACTACTCTGTTTTGAAAGTCACTGACGACTTATATTTTTCCTGAATCCGGTCCAGCGGGGTAAAACAAAACATCCAGCTGACGGGGCGAGTGGTGCCTTGGGTTGTACGTTTATAAGGATTTTGCTGTGGTCTGGTGTGGTTTGTGCGAGAGAGAGAGAGAGAGGTTGACCGCCAACCGATCCGGCGGTCAAAGGCCAGGATCCTCCTCCATTGCTCCCACTCTAGAAGGTGTTTTGACCCGACCCTGATAGGCCGGTTGACCCCTGCCAGTGGCGCAACTCGCAGGCACCCTGCTCCTTTCCTGCTGATGAAAAGGACGTCAGTCGCGTCAGCCATGTCGAGTTCAGGTTTGGTATTATGTCGATTCGAGTAATTAATTATGGGTTTTGCTGTATGATAGGAGTAGCACTTGTTTTTGATTTCGAGAATAAGAACCGACGCATTGATCTGCACAGATCCGCGTTCTGTCCGTCGTCGTTTGTGTGTGAGATGTTTGGGGCATGGCCATTGTGCTCCGGTTTACTCCAGTCGAGAGGCAGCTTTGAGCAACTCTGGTAAATGCGCCATATCAATCTGATCATCGTAATATTCGCAGTTGAAATAAACGGTCTACTAGAGTCGCCATAGCCTGTAGTTAAAATCTCTACTACTATAGTTCATATTTTTTTGAATATTTGAATCTACTCTCATCTCATCTGTTCTGCCCGCCTCTTCCAACATGAAGTCATTTGTAGCCGTCGGATCTATTGGATCGAACGGCTCAGAGCGCATGGATTCGCCACTCACGTTTCTCCCGCCAACCTACAAACACTCGCGCCTTCTGGAAGACTCCACAACCCATGGTCGCCTCCTGGTCCTGACTGGATGCATGGAGAAAATTGATTGCTGAGCCCATTCGGTGTGGAGACGTGGGGCGTCTGGCTGCTGAGGAACGGGATGCATGCGCTGCGTCTACGGGGGAAGGCAGGAACGGGGATCTGATTCTTTTATTCTTTTGAGGAAAAGGAACGGGATCTGATGAAGGGCGTGGTGGTGTGCTGACGCTCTGCTTTTTTTTACAGTGGCTATAGCTGCCTAATGGCAGGCTTAGTGGCCCGTATGGCCGAGTGTCAACCAAATTTCGTAGTTCAGTCCAGGCGGAAAGGTGAATGACTATTTGACACGCTTTTCACGAGTATTAGATAATACAAAAAAGCTTTTCTCCAAAAAAAAAGATAATACAAAAAAGCTACTACCATGCATATACATGTATATATATGGACTTTCCAAAAAAAATGTGTATATATGGATACATGTCGGTGAAGATTTTTGGGACAAGGTTCTAGACGCAGCCTATATAACATTAAAAAAATAATATCAAGAAGAAGAATCAGAAAATGTTCTCTTTGCAAATATGATTGAGTGCTCTACTCACGTACGAAGTTTAATGAAGAAATGACTATGGTGTTCATCTAGGCTAGAAAATAAATTTGCAACTTACAAAGTTGAATGGTATTTTTGTAAAAGGAAAAAAATATACAAATAGTAAGTAATCTATTTTTAAAAGAGAAAATCAGATTGTAAGTTTTATATATAGAAATATTTTTTAACAGAGGATCATAAAAATCATTTCTTCTCGAACCTATACACATGAATATAACACTAGACCATATTCGTTAAAACAAGTTTTAGAATTGTTTACCTTTTTGAATATTTTTTAATTAGGGCGCACCTATAACCAGGTTCCATTATGTATTTTCATATATATCCATTTTTTGCGCAATTCTTTCTGGATATACGACCCTTTAATATCTTGCCTAGCCTCCGGCTGTATTCCATCTACGCCCAGGTGATGTAGAATGCATAGAGATGATCATTTTCTCAGCAAAATATGATTCCATGACGTGAACTACCATTTTGTGAATATTGAATGCAGGTTTGTGAAGTAGTGCTTCCTCCGTAAAGAAATATAAGTCTAAAAAGTCTTATATTTCTTTACAGAGAGAGCATGCACTAACCAACATTTCTTGACATATTTTGGCAATTTGAGAAAATGAAAAATTATCAAGACATCATAACTTGGTACAGGTTGCAAAGCTAAAACAATCCATATAAAAGGTGCTCAGTTTGTATTGAAAATCTGCTTTTTGTGTGAATCTTTTTATTAAGAATGTACACGTGCAAAGCACGTGCCTTCGACTAGTTATACTAGTATCGAATACTAGTTTTTTCTTCTTTCAGAAAACATTCGATCTATTCATCATCAATCATATAGTATTAAACATACATAACAAAATAATAAAAGTTACATTCACATCCGTAGACCATCTAGCGATGAACTAAAAGCACCGAATCAAGCTGGAGGCGCGTCGCTGGAGCCGGACAAACTTGTTGTACTAGACAATTTATTTCAACGCAGCAGAATAACAATCGTTACCGATGAAGAGTAACGTAAATCGAAATAATTCAACCTGAAGACACATGAAATAGACGACGACGACCAGATTCATCAAAGACAGATCCGCCGAAGACACACCTCCATACGCCCACTGACGACACCAGAGGCGCCACCGGGACGGGGGCTAAGCGGGGAGAACCTTATTACATCTTCATGGAACGCCACCATCTCGCCTTTTTGAGCAGGACACAAACCCTAGCAAAATTAAAAAAAACATATGAAAATGGAGATCTCCCGCCGGCAAGGACCGGGATCCATCGCGCCTCCATGGTCCTAAGACCACCGCAGACGAGGCGGACCGACGGCAACGCCGACGGGAGGTAGAGGTACCCTAATCTTTTTCGAACAGGAGGTGGCTGGGGGCTGTTTGTTAGTTTTGGCGTGGTTGTATTGAATACTAGTTGAAACGATTGTTCAAATGGTTGTTGAAATCCTTGTAGAAATCAAGTTAAAAAATAATTTAGTTGTTGTTCAATGAGATGGGGAAGGCAGAGGTCTTGTTAGTCAAATGGAAAACTGGTTTCACACATTTTTTTGAGGACTTCATTTGTCGCGCATCTAAGTTTGCGTCTCCATAATATTCACTCCTTAATTGTTAAGGCCGCCGATATCTAGCGTTGCTCTTGACAAACCGAATTGACATGGAAGGGAAATATACAGGCGACTGAACTGACCATTTCTTTCTTTCTTTCTTTTGAGCTGGTTGAACCGATCAAGTTGAAGTATATATAATCGCCGCATAATCATGGATTTCCTTCTTCGCGAGTGTCATTACCCTGGACTAAGATCGAGTCCCACTACCCCAACCTGCGGGGTCGTAATTGGAAGGGGCACGTTCGCTGGCCGTCCTTTTGCTGCAATTGGAACTAGCCTGTGCCCTGCAGCCCTGCTCATGGGCTGCAAAATTGGCCCCGACAGCTAAACTTAGCAGGTTCAGGCGGCAACTTGGGCGCCCAGCCGTGCGATGGAAAGGGGCTCCGCACGAGGGTGGCTGATCTGGGCACTAGTACGTGACAGCCACCGTCCGATTAGGACGGACGGAATCCTTCCTTAATTTAAAAAGGCGGTGATTCCGACCGAAAAGCGACGATCCAGCACTTCTCGCAGGGATCCACTCCACCATGGAACGGGCAGCTTCCAGGAACACCGACTGTCCCGGCGACCAAGTGGCGGCCAATGCCAAGCGGCGTTTCCAGCTCCGGAATCGGGTTTTGCCGAAAGGCGCCGCGGAAGAGCCCTGGCAGCTAGCCCGTTCACAGTCGTGCAAGTGCAAAGCTAGCTGCCGCTGCTTGTTGGCGACGCCATTCGAACTTCAGCTGATGTTTTTCCGTTCGGGAAAAAGTGGCCGCGATCAGTGAAACTTTTGACAGAGTAAACGTGATTAGTTCTTCGGTTAATGGACATGAGATTACTTAGAGCAGCGACGTTTACCTGGTCTTGCCAGAACCAGGAACGTTTCTGTTGGAACCTTTCAAAAGTGAGGAATTAGAATGAGAGTATATATACGAGGTAAAGTTAGATGATGGACCGATTTTACCATGCAGCGAGTGAAAAAGCACTCACTTTTTTGTAGCAAATCAGCCTGTCCTTTTTTGGGGGGCAAAATTTCGAGAGACGTTAAGTTTTTTTTTTTGAAAAAAGCAGAACAAAGTAACCGGACTACTATTAAAAGCCCAATAGGTATACAAAAAATTCATTCAAACCCAGCCAATATGGGTCTACGTGGTCCACAGACAAGCAGGCTGAGCCCATATTATCCATACAGCCCATCGACCTGGCCTGTACCGACCTCGAGGCCCGAAGAGATAAGCGGAAGCGGGACTGGAAACCCAAAAATCACCGACTAGAATATCCCGGCCCGAAACAGCAAGGTCTCTCTCTCGCGCTCGCCTCTCTCCTCCTCGTCTTCGGCGGCGGCGACGGCGGTGGCGATGCTGTCCGGCGACGTTCCCCCGAACCAGACCGTCTACTTCAGGAACCTCAACGAGAAGGTCAAGAAAGAAGGTATTCTTCACCCGGCCGCTTAGCGTCCCGCCGCACCCGCTGGCAAAATCCCTCTCCTAAAACCCTAGCCTCCCGATCCAGGCTGTTGCTCGTCCGCGCCTCGCTTTCGGTTCGTAGGATATGGTGCGGACTCTCGAGAGATGAAACGTTAGTTCATAGTGTTAAATGCTGGCCGTAGGAGCTGACTGAGCTGCCCGATTTTGGTTTCGTTTCATGCTTTTGCTGGAACCTGTGTTTGGCTCAGCCCGTCTCATCCTTTTAGGAATGTCTCACTCTCTGCAAGCTGCGTCAGAGCTTTGAAGGGGCAAAATTATTGCCTCCCTCTACAGAGCATAGTTGTAATGTCCAAGCGAGCATGGCCATATATTTTTCTAAATCGAGTTTGCATAAACAATAGTAGCTCTTTGGTTGTAGGCTGTAGTATGCTAGTAATTTCAGTCGGTTCATGCTGTAACGAGTGTTCATCTTTCCTGCAGAGCTGAAGAGATCACTTTATGCATTGTGCTCTCAGTATGGAAGGATAGTGGATGTTGTGGCCTTGAAAACTCATAAACTGAGGGGGCAAGCCTGGGTGGCATTCAGTGAAATTACAGCGGCTACCAACGCTTTCCGGGGCCTACAGGACTTCGATTTTTACGGCAAAAAAATGGTGAAACATCTCCACTTTAGATTATATATAAAATGTCAGGTGTTTTGTTTTACTTTTCATTCTCCGTGTTCTCTTCTGTGCATAAGAAGCTTGGTGGGTATGGTTGGTCCGAGACAAGCAATCTGTTTCTGATTATCACAAGTGGTTTATTTAGTCTTCCTAGTTCCTATATGGTTCTTAGATTTGCATTAGCAGTTTAGCACAACAATGCTCCACTTCAAAGTCTCCGCTGGTAAAATTTTGCACAATAAAGTTATACCTTGAGTTTAAGTCTTGTGTTTTGTTTGCAATCTGCAGAGGCTTGCCCATGTGTGCTAACCCAGAGTTCTTTGCCTAACTGGCACAATTATGGCGACCATTTAGGTTGCCACATACACTATGTCACTTGCCTAAGTTTAGGTATGGCGAAATTGTTCATGATCCGTGAACCAAACCCACCCGTAGAAAATACAGCCTTGTAGCCTTCGTCTTTTACAATGTTTTGATTAACAGTTTGTAGAATACTGTGGATAGACGATAGACGTTTGTTCTTCAAATGGTGCTAGCAGACACTACTTGCTTAGGTTATACTGATATACTCTTTCAAGAATCATGTCCAGATGATCTCTGACTAGATGCTGAAGCATGTAATCTTTATCTATCTAGTTGTTACTCCTATTTGAATCTATTGTTTTAACCTGTAAGTGAAACTGTGTCGCATTGACACGCAAACAAAATTAGTCTTAACAATACCATGGTTGACAACTTACTTCTTTCCCTTCCCTTATGCAGCGGGTACAATATGCAAAAACAAAGTCTGACTGTTTTGCAAAAGCAGATGGGTCTTATGCTCCTAAAGAGAAAAGGAAGAAGCAAGAGGAGAAAGGTATTTCTAATTGTAGATTTTATTTATGTTTTAGTCTACACTCTACACTACAACTGCCCGTTGAGATAATAAACTAGCAGCAATCCTAGTTGGATATGTTGGGTTAGTACATCAGGGGAGCCAAAATGATGATAACATCTACACTAGTGTGCATATTAGCTTGCTTTTCTGTTCTCGAAATCAGAACCTGCCCTGTTAGAACATATAACTACTTCTATGGAGATTAATGCTGCTTTATTTAACCATTTAAGAAAAACTATAATTGCCCATTGAATTATGTAGTCTAATTTCAACTATGATGTATGATAGCATCCACTTGCACCCTGTGTTATTTAAATTGGTGCCAATAACCCCTTCACACCCCGATCTTGGGTGCCTTTTATTTGCATGTTATCATTCTCAGCAATTGATCCAATGTGGTGTCAGCAGGCGTGCTGATGCGTTTTAACATTTTGAAAGTGTACAAAACTAGTAATCTGAAATTTACCAAGGTAGGCAAATAACGTAAAATGACCACCCACCTTATCATGTGGCTTTACTACATCACCACATCTGTTTTCTGATCACCCCCCCTAGGCCCCTCCTCCCTGTTGGCATGGTCAATTCTTGTGGTGCATCATACATGCTGCTGTCTATTGCTTGTACCAAAGGTTAAAAAACCCCGGGGAAAAGCGCGCTCAGTGCAGGCCTGCTACTCTGTTTTGCCGAAATCTGGGGTCTAGGCTCCTTGCAAAGCCCCCACTGTGTGCTGCAGCAGCCTCTAGCTACATACCCCAGACACCCTCCACCCTGCCGCAGCGCAACTCCTAGACTCCTGTGCGATGCCTAGGCAGTCTGGGCGCTAGGAGCAGGTTCGCCACCCGCCTAAAAAACCGTGCTTCTGCCAGGAATGCTTGCTATCCATTCACTTGCCTCGCTCGCTGCCTCATTATACTGAGGCCACCAAAGCATCCTGTCACCTTGGTTCCTGCCTCATTAGTCGTATTGCTTGTGTTTTCAACAATGTTCAAAAAAGCGGTGAGCGTAAGCGGAGCGGAAGGCCACAGCTTAGAGCAATGGCCGCTTAAGCGCAGCTTAACCGGGATTAAGCGTTTTTTAAAAATTGGCCAGAATTTGGCTGTTTTTGAATAATATGCACAAGAAAACAGGAGACATAGCACATAGGTAACTGAAAAAATAAATCTGAAATAGCATATAAGGTTGAGGTTCGGTGGTTCACACACCACAACAAATAGCCAAATAACACATAAGGATAATGTTCAGTGGTTCACACAGCAAGCATAAATGCATAATATTGTCTTAGAATGAGCATATAGGATAAATGGCAGCAGCCAAGCAGCTGCTCAGGCAGCTGCAGCAGCAGCCAAGCTGGATGCAGAGCAGAAGCCGCCGTCACAATGCTCTCTTCTTTCCCCTCCTTCTAACCCAGTAACCCTAGCCGAACAGGCCACTTTTGGGCCGGGCCTTATATACCCCCCCCCCCCTTTCCCCCTCTCGCCTGTGTCTATTTCAGCTCCCACCTGACTTTTGGGCCCGCCTTCTTCGACTTTTCGTCACTTAAGCGCGCTGAGAGCATGCTCAGCCAGCGCTTAGCGCTAAAGTGATCGCTAAATCACACTTTTTTCGCTCAACGCTAAAAGTTGCGCCTAGGCAAGAAGCGAAGCGTTTAGCTGTCGCTCAGCGCTTAAGCGCCGCCTAAAAACGCTTTCTTGAACATTGGTTTTCAACAATGTGAGATGGCATGGAATAATGGAATGCACACACTGGCGCCCATTTCATTCGTGTAATGGTAAGATCAGGTAAACAATAGGCAAAGAAGTGTATTTCAGCACAACTTTCCGTAGACACCAGAGAGGGAGTGCAGGCGATCTGACCTCCCAGTGACACTAAGATGGATGTGCTCTGAATAGCAATGGGTCTTGGGTGTTGGCAGCTTGAGGTCCTCCGTGAGATGACCAGAGCACATTCAGTAACCTAGAACCTCTAACTCATCTTCGATGCCATTGTTACTGGACTTGTCGTGGGCGCTACCGCTCTACCTGAAGAGTGGTTTCTGGAGAGAAAAGGGATGGAGGCAGAGGTGGCCATGACTGTTGTTGGGTCCTGCCATTCGTTTATATTGATTTCTGTTTTAATTTAAGACACATGTCATTACATGCATGCCTTGGAAGCATGGGAAAGTATCTGGTAAAAACCAAGTTACGACAGAAACTCCGTGAAAAATTTCTTTCGAGAATTCTAAAAAGAACTTTATGCTTCAAAGGTAATACTCTATCGTGTAAAATTTCAACTTCAAACTTATCTATTTGGGGGGAATGAAATCATTGCTGAATTTGTTTTTTCCCTACCACCCAAATGAATTTTATTTTGTACTTGAAATTTTAGATGTTTATTATAGAACATTACCTCCGCATTTTGTTTCAGAATTTTCGGTAGCTTGGAAATATGTTTTTTTGTTTGGCTTGGTTTTCACCGGTTTCCACTGTGACGTAGTTACCACCGGATATTTTTCTTTGTAAGCACATATCTATGGATGCTGCCATAGTCAATTTTATGAACTGATGTTTCTAAGATGTGGTAAATTTAGAACAAGGGTGTTATGCGCTCGCACTTCAACTGTTGTAGGTGACGAAATAGATGGTATCATACTTACTTGAAATGAGATGACTTGAATAGTTCAATGGGCATAACATGCACCTTTTCCTTATTTTACTGTTTGAAATGTTCAAAGTGTGTATTTACATATTGGCCATTGCCTCTTATTCCCCTTGTAGCTGCTGAGAAAAAACGGCGAACTGAAGATGGACAACAACCTGGTGCTAGTGCTCCTGTTGCCCCAAGCAATGGAACTGTAAGTTCTCGGTTTAAAAGCCACACTTTGGTTTTTATTTGTTGTTTAACCATGTTGTGTGTTATCTCTGCAACCATTGGTATTGTATGCCAAAAATTCGCAAATTGTACTAGCCTTACTGAAGATATGAAGTGATGTGTTTGTCTATGTAGTATGTTGTACTTGTTCACCACAAAGCCTGCCTTCCTTTTTATCGTTTTATATGTAGAAATTAGTTTTTTTAATAGGTAGAAATGTCAGACAATATATGCTTGCTGTCTAAAGTGTTCGAGTGTGTCACTCGTTTTCTTTTCTATCAAAAATTTCACCGACAGAATCTGAATGATCTAGTCACTATAACTACTGTTAAGCTGTTTTTAATCAGTTTGCTAGATTGTATGGCACACCTTTAGTTACTTGGGTGTCTCTGAAGTTTATGTGTAAGCGTTCAACTGCGACCAAGCATCTATAAATGCATCACGTCTAGCTCTGCAGACCTCGTTATTATTTGTAGTTGCTCCTTCGTCTGAAGGGTGTAAATTGTACCTTACCACTTTTTTTTGGCTATGACCAAAATATCGATCTTTGTTTGGACGAGGGCCAACTTTTTGGCATGCCAATGCTGCTTTCCCAACTCTAGTTCATGTTTAGCCAATGTTGGCCAATCCATAGCAGGCAACCTTTGGCACCAATCAAACACACTGGCAGTTTCGACCTTGGTGAAGTGTTCCTTTGACAATGTATACCTCTAAAAGTTTGTAGTAGTTGAGCTGCAAGTTGGTGCTGATATTGTATTCTGTTATGTTTCACTAGGGCACCAGGCCTGCTAGAAAGCTGATATGGTTGCATACCTAAGCGTTATGTCAGAAACTAATCTGACTTGAGCTGGCTGGTCTACTTGAGTCATGGATTAAGCTGAAATATTTTCAGTGTCTTTGAGTTGGAAGATAGTCTTGTCGTTCGTTCCATTCACTATATTTAATTTATGTTTAGGTATCTTAGCTCACCAATGCCGTGAGCACTCTGCCTTTACTGACCTAATCCCACAAAGATATTCAACCGTCTTAACTGTTCCTAGTCATGCCACGCTCATACTGTCCTGTTAAATTGGGGAGTAGTTGTTAGTAAGAAACCATATCTTGCTAGCATCAAAATCTTTGTTGAATGCAGCATCGCCTTCATGAATGATATATATGTGAACAAACCAAGTATTAGCGTACTTATTAGTTTGAGATTAACATTTAGCGGTGCATGAATTTTGGTATGCAACTTTGAGATTCTTTTTGAAGTAATTTAGTTAACCTTTTCTACTTGTGCAGGGTCATCAACCTTCTCGTTTTGCCAAGCCTCCGCAAGAGCCAGCTGCTCCGCCGAACAACATCCTCTTCCTCCAGAACATGCCGGACCAGACCACGAGCATGATGCTCCAGATCCTGTTCCAGCAATACCCTGGTTTCCGGGAGGTGCGGATGATCGAAGCCAAGCCAGGCATTGCTTTTGTGGAGTACGAGGACGAGAACCAGTCCATGGTTGCAATGGAAGCCCTCCAGGGTTTCAAGATCAGCCCAGAGAACCCAATGGCCATCTCATACGCCAAAAAGTGAAAACGATCCATGTGATCTCGGAACCGGCCAAAAGAAATCTGTAACTGTAAGATTTTCCACCTTAAGCTTTCAAGCTGCTGTGCTGTGCTTGTGCTGGCTTTCTAACCCTGTATTTCTTGGAAGTGACTTGCTTGTTGTTTAAGAAGTTAAAAAGTATGTGCTACTTTAAATCAGGTTTGGCTCTGGTATTGTCCTTGTCAAGTCTGGTATCGTGGCCTATGCATGATCATTTTATCTATCTACAGTGGTAGGAGAAGTTAACAAGGCATGGACGATGTACCCCTCGCTTAAAAGGCAAGAGAAAATCATCAGGCCTATCTATCTATATTCCTCCTGCCTCTAGTCCATGGTCAGAGATGAATGAATGAATGAGGTGTATATTCCAGTAATATATATTTTGGCCGGAAATCGGAAGTGTCACCTTAGTAGTTGCCGGCATGATGCCTGATGGTTGAACAAGTATTTTAGTAGTGGGATGGTTGGTTTGGTGGCCTGTTTTTTGTTTAATGGGAGGCGTGCGTGCCGCCTTGTACCACTACGGCTTAGCAATTATGGGATTGCTGTTGCATTCGTGGCCCTCATATTAGGTGCGTATCTCCTCCCCGTTGGCCGCCTTGTATGAGTAGCTTTGAAGTTGAAGAATGTGCAGTATGTGTGCATGGTCGCCATGTTTCTTTCTAGTGGAGGGAGGTGGACGGCTAGCAAAGGCAGGCGAAATTTCCTTAACTTTCTAAAAGGAAATAGTTCCCTTCCCTCTGGTGTTTGTGCTCGCTCGCTCGCTCGTGCAACCTATGCTGGTCCTACGCCTATGCTGGCTGGTTGGTTGTTGCAGGGCTACAGATAGTGTGCTGTGGGGTTGGGGAATTTGTAGGGTGTTGTGGTTGGGCACCGTTTTGTCCCGTCAAAATCGGGACGAAATCTTGTAGCGTACTGCGCCTGTGAGTCGTGTTTTCGTCGTGTAACGGCATCATGTGACACGTAAAAAGGCATCAACTAGCTGGTTTTGCCCTGTGACCGTTGTCTGGTTGGATATGGATGTCCTTCCTGATTCTTACGGGATTAAACACGCGCTTATGTAAGTGGAAATCTGAATAATCACACGGAGCAGGAGCTGTGTAAGTAGAATTTACTCTGCGCAAACGCAAATGTGCTCATGGGAAGCTTGGCGTTGGCACTAGGCAGTTAAAACTGCCATCGCAGACGGCGTGGAAAGTCATTCCGAAGCCACCTTCGAATTCAGTTACGCACGGGCACGGCAGTGAAGGGGATCACGCTTAACAAGTTCCGCTATAGTACCAAGCAACATTGACTCATTGTCCATTAACAAGTTCACATGATGCACTACGCCGGAGTATGGGCGGGCCCCTCTCGTTGCTGCGGAGATAAAACCAAGAGAGAGAGACACCGCAATTAGCTACGAGTAACCCCCTTTAATCCCGCTCCCTCCCCTGAGAAGTACGAGAAAGAGGCACAGAAAAAACAGAAAGGCCACCGCCGCGAACAACACCGGCCACGCCCAACCTTTTGGGCCTTCATTTAGCGAGGCCAATCCTAAAGTGTAGGAGGATCCTCCTACACCTCTGCGCTCCTGCCTCTGCCTGAGCCACCGGGATCGGCAATCAACCGGGAAAAGCTGCCATTGCTGCTGCTGCAGGAGCAGGAGCAGCAGGAGGCGGGAGGGGAGCTCCCGTCCGGAGCAATCAAGGACGACAATGCCTCTGTCAAGGCACACGGTGGCCAACGAGTACTCCCTCGGCGGCCGCGACCTCTACAAGCGGGCCGACCAGCACGACCCCGAGGCCGTCCTCGACGGCGTCGCCACCGCCGGCCTCGTCGGCCTCCTCCGCCAGCTCGGCGACCTCGCAGAGTACGTCCATGCCGCTCCCTCCCTTGCTATCTCTTCTGAGTTTCTCTTTTCTTTTCTTCCGTCGGACGAATTCTACTTCTTGCGAACATTTTTGGATTCTTATTTTTGCGTCATGAATCATCAGTATTGCTGGGTCAGTGGTGTTGACAGCGAGTAGATCACCTAATGCTTTTGTTATGAGCAAATTCGGTGGTTTTCAGACCCTTTTTCCAGACCAACTAAACTAGGTGATTGATGTATGGATTAGCGCCCTTGACTTCGAGGTGGTTAACTGTTGCTGTTGATAGTCTTGTCCTTGCTAGGCAACACAGAGCAGTTTCCTTTTCTTGGTTGTGATCAAGCACTCTCTTGTCATCATATAACTTCCACCATTATTTAATCTTATGTTCCCATTCATTCACTGATAGAGAAAACAACTTTGATTATTGTATATAGAGTTTCAAGGTTGAAGCAAAGACAATACAATACTGCTCTAAAAGTAACCAAAGTTTGACCCCTAGAAATCACAAGACGCTGCATTACAATCGAGTTTCCCTTATCAAATTAATCCCCCCCTTAAGTTGTTCTTGGGATCGATGGAGACGATCATTGGCTTTTCGGTTTTTCATCAACTTCAGATTTTCTTTCTTTTATGTTTTTTTTAATGCGAGGGGTCCAGTACAACTGTACAACTCAGCTATAATATCCTTGTGTTTGGCTTCAATGTTTCAGAGGTTCTTGAATTGCACCTAAGCCACATGTTAGGACATACTCCATACTATTAGTTCAATCTTCAGTGTTCTTGGTCTTATGATCTTTTGGTGTAGCAGTGGCATTTAATTAGTAAGCACTTTTCTTCTCAGACGAAATTTCTGCAACCACTTCAATTTTTCGCTATAACGTACTAGTGCAATTATAGGAAGATGCATCAGAATTCATAACTCAGACGTCTTGACCATGATGCCATCGTATGGCACCATCATCTGTGAGCAGATTTGCAGCAGAGGTCTTCCACGGGCTGTATGACGAGGTGATGACCGCGTCGGCGCGGGGGCATGGGCTCGTGCTCCGGGTGCAGCAGCTGGAGGCAGAGTTGCCCCTACTGGAGAAAGACGTCTGTCACAGAGATTACCTGTACGTTGCTTCTAACAGGGGTGGGTTCAGCACAGAGCACAAACTTCCTCTCTGTAAACTTGCATCTTTGGACTGCTTGTAGTTTTTCTCTTTTTGCTGTACTGAGATAACGTTGCCATGCTCATGCAGGAGTTGATTGGCATGCGAACCTGAGGGTGGACCATGGGGTTGTGACGACGGGCGACACGCCTCGCTTCATCATGGATTCCATCAAGCAGTGCCATGGGCCTCCAAGATTGTTCATGCTTGACAAGTATGATGAGTTTCTGTCTTTTGTAAGTTGGAGGTAACGAAGCGATGTACTCGTGTTTATGGAAGTTTGGTCAACTTTCAGGTATGATATCGGCGGCGAGGGAACGTGCATGAAGAGATACTCGGACCCGGCCTTCTTCAAGACAGATTCCGCGTGTTCCAGAATGCTGCAGGAAGGAATTAGAACAGAAAGAAGACCAATTAGAACCATGGTAATCAACTGTTAATCTCTAGTGTTGTTATTGCATTAAGTTCATATATACTAGTTCACTCAGTTGTAATCTTTGTTGATATAACCCTACTAGTCTAAATCAGAATAAGAGTTTCTTGTGCTAACTGTTTATCTGGAAAGGATATTCAACATATTTTGTTCCTTCCTTTTGCAGGAGATCAGGCCGGACCTGCAGAATGCTGAGATTTTCAGACCTTCTGATGGAGCCAACAATGACTCAAGGTACACCCCCATCCCCCATAAGAACAACAAAAATCTAATGCTAAAGTGTAACTTTATTGTTCTCTGTTTATTCCTTCTCAAACAAACTTTCCATTTCCCTGCATAGGTTCAAGACTGATTTATCGGGTGAAGCGTTGGATGAGGTCCCGCCAAGGCGCCAGCGGCTGAAGCACCGACAACTAAACGGGACCGTGTTCCGAAGCTTCAGACCGCAGATGCAGGACCTTTATGGAAAGGCTTCACCAGAGGAGAAAACCTTCTCCATGGATCGGTCAGAGGTGCAGATATCTTTCACCGACTCACCCGACACAAACGCCGAAGAGAGAGATATCATGGTGGACACTTCCAGCAGCACTGAGAAGGGCAAGGGAGGCTACTACGCCACAGCACGCAAGAGGAGGTCGACTTCCCAAGAAACCCCGTCAAGCTGTTCAGCAGGAAGCAGCAAGGGATACAGCTCTGAAGTTGATATTTACGTGGACACACTCACCACAATGGGGTCTGAAGTGGAGACAGACTCAGAGCACAGGGACCATGGTGGACAAGGTGCCTTTGCATCGGCACCGTCGGGCAAGATGTGCTCTGATGCTCAGGGTGCCGCCGTCTCCAGGTCTAGTACCTTCAGTAAAAAGGAGGACTCTTGCTCTTCAGATGTTGGCTCAGCAAACAGAGACGAGGCTGATCACTCCGAAGGAGATGTCGCTGTCTGTGTAACGGAGGCCAAGCTTGTTGGTGGTGAACATGAGAGGACTAGCTCGTTGGAGGAATTGTTTTCGCAAGAAAAGCCGGTTTCTTGCGAGCATGAGAGGACTGTTTCCTTGGAGGAACTGCTCACTGGTGACATACTTCTTTCAGAGCCCGACACAAGGGAATTAGCCACGGAGTCCAATAGCAATGCTATTGTCAGTAATGCTACACCCGATGGTACAGTTGATGCTACTAAAAGGGCCAAGGGGAACAATGTTTCGGCCATTTCCTTCAAGAAAACAGCGAGCAAGAGGTGTGTCGAAAGCATGGAGCTGTTTGCCTCAAAAGTCGGCATTCTGCCCAGGAAACTCTCCAAGAAGCATGACCCGTTCTCTGATTCTCTCCGTAACATGGCAAAGGAGCTGCTTGAGCTCAAGTGTGATGGCACTCAAGATACTGACTTGTATGAGTTTGAAGCGAATGGCGATGGATTCGACGTCAAGTGTCGGAAAATGGCTCACCCTCCTATTGAAATCATGGAGGAGAGTTTCAGGAAGAGCATTTCTTTTGATTCACCTCAAGATGTTGGTTCAAGGGAATGCCAGCTGGAAGTAGTGGACCAAGAGTCAGACCATGATGTCCCAACTGCTGACAGTCCACAAGATTCAGTGCCTGATGAAAATGGTTTTCAGCACACCGATGTCTACCTGACAGACATCACATCACCGAGTCCCAAAAAAGAAGAAGAGGAAGAAGAAGAAGATGAAGAAGAAGAAGAGGAGGAGGAGGAGGAAGAAGAGGAAGGATGGACGGTTGCAGCACCTGATGAGCATTCATCTGCTGGCATGCTCAATCATGCATCAGAGCTTATTCAAGAGCACACTGAGGATATACATACCGAAGGTGCTTCTGAAAATGCATCTGATATGGGTGAAGATTTGAAAGAAGTCTGCATTTGCGAAGAGCGTGTCAATGCGGAAGATGCTGATGGATGCAGTGAATCTGATGAATATGCATCGGAGGAAGAAATCACAGAGAACACAGGAGAACATGTGGTTCCAGATGATGTGATCTCACCGATTTCATCCAAGCAATCTGATGATCCTTGCCAAGTAACTCCATTCACTCTCAAAGATGCAGATTTGGCAGCAGCAAGGGAAGGCCAGGACAACTACATCCCTGAAATGAAGCATGTCACCTTGCTGGAAACAGTCGTGGAAACGGGACTACCTAAAGTTGTGACTGAACCAGTAGTCAGCAGCGAGGCTGCCGTGCCAGATGATGAACAGTGCTGTCTACATCCAGAAACTAGTTTACCACAAGATACTGTTCTTGGTAGCTGTGAACTTCTAGACCAAAATGAGCAACTGCAACTGCACAGCTCATCCATGATGTCTGCCACTCCAGATCCAACTGTAAAGACAGGGGAAATGCATGAATTGTATGAAGAACCGCCTAATCCATGCAACAGCATCAGCACTGACATTTTTGCAGATCAATTGGCTCCTGACTCCACAGATTTGCCGCTGCCCAGCATTTCAAGTTTTGATTGGATGCTTAGTGGTTTAATGAAGAAGTCATTGAACGTGCTTCCTGCTCCATCAAGTGATATAAATCTACAAGAGATTAGTTCTTCTGAAGATACTGAAGAAGCACCACCACTTCCACCTCTTCCGCCGGTGCAGTGGCGAGCGACCAAGCCTCAGACAGGATCCGCATCTTTATTTGCAAAATTCGGGAGACCACCAAGGCCAAAACCTCCAGTGAAACAGCTAGAAAATGAAAATAACTCTGCACCCGGCGAAACAAATCAAGAATCTGAAAATGTTCAGGAAATAAGCTGGAACAATGGTTTTAGTTCGCAGAAGGAAATGGCACAGGCAACAACACTTTGTAGTCAGACTCGGACAGATCTGTTACCTGAGAGTGATTCTCAAGAGAATAATGTCCAAGAAGGATACAAAGAGTATGATGTGCAGTCTTCTAATCTATTTTGCTCATCAGAAGTCAAGTGCAACACAGACGTTACTTCAGTAGGCGACGACATCCACGCTTTGAAGCCGCCTGAGCTTATAGTAATTCCAGAGGAGGCTTGGTCTGAGCTCGTAGATATAAAACCGATACTGAAGCAGGAGGAAGAGAGAAAACAACAGCTCATAAATGGAGTTTCTGATTGCAGTAGCATTCATACCAGTGGTTTGCCAATTGAAAAGACCACTGTGGAGCATGAAAGATTTGACCAAAAGGAGGAATTGTCAGCAGCAGATAGCAACACAACTACAGATTCAGAAGAAAACAAACCAAATGGGCTTCCTTGTCAAGATGATATTCAGAATCCTGACTTCTCAGTGCAACAGGAAGATAAATCCAATGACATTAGGGAGTTCTCTTCGGCATTAGAAGAGGAACTAGCAAAGTTGCCTCCTCATTCAGTGCCAGAACCACCTAGATATCCTCTGCTTCAAGTTATTTCTCATGATAGAAGCATGGTATACAATATAACTACTTCCATGTTCTGTGTTTTTTTCCCACCACTTTAAGATCATCACCCTGAGTATATTGACTTAATTTTTTCTTTTCATGTTTGTAGCTAAGAAAGGCTCCAACTTTGGTTCAGCCATCAAGTAAGCTTTCAGATGAGAAGAACACAGTGTTGGATCAGATAAAGAACAAGGTAAGCCTTCACCCTGCACATAAACAACATCGTTGTTCAGCTAGATTATATCCTAAATATAAAAATGATTTGTTTGCAGACTTTCAACTTGAAACCGGTTGTTGCAAAGAGACCAAATGTGATGGGTGGTCCAAGAACAAACTTGCAAGTGGCGGCCATTCTCGAGAGGGCCAACGCGATTCGCCAGGTTAAACCCTCTCGCTTCATCCTGTATATATCTTGCTAGAAGTTTCAGCTGACAATAGCTTTACCATATGGCACGGTACCGAGATGACACCTTCTTCTTTTAAAAACAGGCGGTTGCTGATGACGATGACGAGGATAGCTGGAGTGAGTAGCTTTCCTCGGAGCAATTTGGCGGCTGATGTTTCACATGTTATGCGCAGGTCTTGTGCTCGTGTTCTTGCATGAAGAAAATGGTAGAATATATCAGTAGAGTCAAATGCACCTTTTTCTTCATCTCGAGAACACCATGCCAAGACAGTTTGATCTGTGCTAGCGTATTTTGACGTTTTCGGGGCATGCCATATGTTTATTATCTTTTGATGTGCCTCCTGAAGTTTGATTTTTGATAAGGACTGTGTGTACGCCTATAGACTAGTGTGATTGTTGTAACTTGAGTGTATATAGAAGAAGCAAAAGTGCACATTTTGTCTGGTCAAAACCAAGTCTTCTGAAGCCAAGGAGACCTGTTGTCGCCCTATCTCTTCATCATTGTCGCCGACCTACTGCAACAGATGATCTAGCAAGACTGCAACCTTCTACATCTTAGCCACCCTTTGTTCTCACACCTACCGCCAACAATTTTGCAGTACGCCGACAACACTCTCATCATCACCGAGGCTTCGATTAACGCATCCATACAGCTAAAAAGCATACTCCACAAATTTTCTATGGCAACTGGCCTCACTATAAACTTCACAAAAACCATGTTTGTAATGCACGTCTGCCCTGTTTTCGCAGCCGACATTGCCACCACACTGCAGTGCACGACCTCCACCTTCCCGCAAATTTGCGTAGGACTACCCTTAGCACCCACATGCTTACCTGCTAACGCTTTCCTCCCAATCATAGAACGATGCCGGAATTTTTTGACAGGCTGGCGGGCCAAACTTCTCTCTAAGGGCGACAAATTTATCCTACTGTCGTCTGTACTTGACTCCATCCTGGTCTACTTTATGTCTGTCTTCCTTATTCCAAAGAGTGTTCTAGAAACACTAGACTTGATTCAACGAGCCTTCTTTTGGACCGCAGAGGAAACCTGCATCGATGCACAATGCTTAGTTGCCTGGAAAAATGTATGCAAACCGAAAAGGTTTGGGGGTTTAGGCCTGAAAAATCTTCATCAGCAGAACAAATGTCTCCTGATGAAATTCTCTGTAAAAGCACTACTACCAGACCAAACGCCTTGACTAGATTGGATCGCCCTGCAACACCCTAATGCTCTCATCGCTCCACAAAATAGTCGGTTCTTCCTCTGTCGTACTATCAACCAACAACTGTTGAGGAACGCAGTATTTCAAAAAAATTCCTACGATCACGCAAGATCTATCTAGGAGATGGGTAGCAACGAGCGGGGAGAGTGTGTCCACGTACCCTCATAGACCGAAAGCGGAAGCGTTTAGTAACGCGGTTGATGTAGTCAAACGTCTTCGCAATCCAACCGATCCAAGCACACATTCAGCTCGATGACGTCCCTCGATTTCTTGATCCAGTTGAGGACGAGGGAGAGTTCCGTCAGCACGACGGCGTGGCGATGGTGATGATGAAGTTACCGGCACAGGGCTCCGCCTAAGCACTACGACGATATGACCGAGGTGTGTAACTGTGGAGGGGGGCACCGCACACGGCTAAGAGAAGACCTGGTGTGCCTTTGGGGTGCCCCCTGCCCACGTATATAAAGGAGGAAGGGAGAGAGGCCAGCCCTCCTAGGGGCGCGCCAAGTGTAGGGAGTCCTACAAGGACTCCCAAGTCCTAGTAGAATTCTCTTTCCTTTTCGGAGTAGGAAAGAAGGAAAGGAGGGAGAGGAGAAGGAAAGGAGGGAGAGGAGAAGGAAAGGGGGTGGTGGCGCCCCCACCCCTTCTCCAATTCGGTTTGGGCAGGGGAGCCGCGCGCCACTCCATGGCCCTTCTTCCCTCTCTCCACTAAAGCCCAATAAGGCCCATTAACTTCCCCTGGCGAATTCCCGTAACTCTCCGGTACTCCGAAAAATACCCGAATCACTCGGAACCATTCCGATGTCCGAATATAGCCTTCCAATATATCGATCTTAACCTCTTGACCATTTAGAGACTCCTCGTCATGTCCGTGATCTCATCCGGAACTCCGAACAAACTTCGGTCATCGAATCACATAATAATACAAATCGTCATCGAACGTCAAGCGTGCGGACCCTACGGGTTCGAGAACTATGTAGACATGACCGAGACACATCTCCGGTCAATAACCAATAGCGGAACCTAGATGCTCATATTGGCTCCTACATATTCTACGAAGATCTTTATCGGTCAAACCACATAACAACATACATCATTCCCTTTGTCATCGGTATGTTACTTGCCCGAGATTTGATCGTCGGTATCATCATACCTAGTTCAATCTCGTTACCGGCAAGTCTCTTTACTTGTTCCGTAATGCATCATCCGTAACTAACTCATTAGTCACATTGCTTGCAAGGCTCATAGTGATGTGCATTACCGAGAGGGCCCAGAGATACCTCTCCGATACACGGAGTGACAAATCCTAATCTTGATCTATGCCAACTCAACAAACACCATCGGAGACACCTGTAGAGCATCTTTATAATCACCCAGTTATGTTGTGACGTTTGATAGCACACAAGGTGTTCCTCCGGTATTTGGGAGTTGCATAATCTCATAGTCAGAGGAACATGTATAAGTCATGAAGAAGGCAATAGCAATAAAACTAAATGATCATTTATGCTAAGCTAACAGATGGGTCTTGTCCATCACATCATTCTCCTAATGATGTGATCCCGTTCATCAAATGACAACACATGTCTATGGTTAGGAAACTTAACCATCTTTGATTAACGAGCTAGTCAAGTAGAGGCATACTAGGGACACTCTGTTTTGTCTATGTATTCACACATGTATCAAGTTTCCGGTTAATACAATTCTAGCATGAATAATAAACATTTATCATGATATAAGGAAATATAAATGACAACTTTATTATTGCCTCTAGGGAATATTTCCTTCAGTCTCCCACTTGCACTAGAGTCAATAATCTAGTTCACATCGCCATGTGATTTAATGCCAATAGTTCACATCACCATGTGACCAACACCCAAAGGGTTTACTAGAGTCAATAATCTAGTTCACATCGCCATGTGATTAACACCCAAAGAGTACTAAGGTGTGATCATGTTTTGCTTGTGAGAGAAGTTTAGTCAATGGGTCTGTCACATTCAAGGTTGTCAGAATCATGATTCTGTTATACGATTCTACGACTTTATGATCCAAATGACCCCTATGATTCTACGATTTTAGTTCATAGAATCTACGTTTCTACGATCCTCATAGTGAAGATTCTATGATTTGCGATCCTGCCATCGGAGCACCGATCCAATTCAAAATCGCGATTCTGACAACCTTGGTCACATTCAGAGCCATATGTAAGCTTGCATCGACGTAACTCTTTAAGACGAACTCTTTATCACCTCCATAACCAAGAAATATCTCCTTAGTCTTCTAAGGATATTTTTGACTGCTGTCCAGTGATCCACTCCTAGGTCAATGTCGTACCCCCTTACCAAACTCATGGCAAGGTACACAATAGATTTGGTACACAACATAGCATACTTTATAGAACCTATGGCTGAGGCATAGGGAATAACTTTCATTCTCTTTCTATTTTTCTGCCGTGATCGTGTTTTGAGTCTTACTCAACTTTACACCTTGCAATATAGGCAAGAACTCCTTCTTTGACTGTTCCATTTTGAACTACTTTAAAATCTTGTCAATGTATGTACTCATTGAAAAATCTTATCAAGTGTCTTGATCTATCTCTATAGATCTTGATGCCCAATATGTAAGCAGCTTTACCGAGATCTTTCTTTGAAAAACTCCTTTCAAACACTCCTTTATGCTTTCCAGAAAATTCTACATCATTTCCGATCAACAATATGTCATTCACATATACTTATCAGAAAGGCTGTAGTGCTCCCACTCACTTTCTTGTAAATACAGGCTTCACCGCAAGTCTGTATAAAACTATATGCTTTGATCAACTCATCAAAGCGTATATTCCAACTCTGAGATGCTTGCAGCAGTCCATAGATGGATCGCTGGAGCTTGCACACTTTGTTAGCACCTTTAGGATTGAGAAAACCTTCTGGTTGCATCATATACAACTCTTTAATAAATCCATTAAGGAATACAGTTCTGACATCCATTTGCCAGATTTCATTAAATGTGGCAATTGATAACATGATTCAGACAGACTTTAAGCATTGATACGAGTGAGAAAAATCTCATCGTAGTCAACACCTTGAACTTGTCGAAAACCTTTTGCGACAATTCGAGCTTTCTAGATAGTAACACTACTATCAGCGCCCGTCTTCCTCTTGAAAGATCCATTTATTCTCAATGGCTCGCCGATCATCGGGTAAGTCAATCAAAGTCCATACTTTGTTCTCATACATGGATCCCATCTCATATTTCATGGCCTCAAGCCATTTTGTGGGATCTGGGCTCATCATCACTTCCTCATAGTTCGTAGGTTCGTCATGGTCTAGTAAAATGACTTCCAGAACAGGATTACCATACCACTTTGGTGTGGAACATAATCTGGTTGACCTATGAGGTTCGGTAGTAAGTTGATTTGAAGTTTCATGATCATCATCATTAACTTCCTCACTAATTGGTGTAGGAATCACTAGAACTGATTTCTATGATGAACTACTTTCCAATTTGAGAGAAGGTACAATTGCCTCATCAAGTTCTACTTTCCTCCCACTCACTTCTTTCAAGAGAAACTCCTTCTCTAGAAAGGATCCATTCTTAGCAACAAAGATCTTGCCTTAGGATATGTGATAGAAGGTATACCCAACAATTTCTTTTGGGCATCCTATGAAGACACACTTCTCCGATTTGGGTTCGAGCTTATTAGGATGAAACTTTTTCACATAAGCATCGCAATCCCAAACTTTAAGAAACGACGGCTTAGGTTTCTTGCTAAACCATAGTTCATACGGTGTCGTCTCAACGAATTAGACGGTGCCCTATTTAACGTGAATGCAACTGTCTCTAATGCATAACCCCAAAACAATAGTGGTAAATCAGTAAGAGACATCATAGATCGCACCATATCCAATATAGTACGGTGATACGTCTCCAACGTATCTATAATTTTTGATAGTTTCATGCTGTTTTATTATCAATCTTGGATGTTTTATAATCATTTTATAGTCATTTTATATCATTTTTTTGGTACTAACCTATTGACATAGTGCCAAGTGCCAGTTGTTGTTTTTCCATATTTTTTACACCGTAGAAAATCAATATCAAACGGAGTCCAAATGCCACAAAACTATACAGAGATTTTTTATGGGCCAGAAGGAAGGCAATGGGCCCTGGTTGCACCTGGGAGGTGTCCCGAGGGGGGCACAACCCACCAGGGCGTGCCAGGAGGTCCAGGCGCGCCCTGGTGGGTTTTTCCCACCTCGGGTGCCCCCCGGACCGCCTCTTTGCTCTATAAATACCACAATATTCCAGAAACCCGAAAGGCATCGACGAAATATTCATCCAGCCGCCGCAGAGTCCAGAACCACAAGATCTAATCTAGACACCATCTTAGATGGGGTTCACCACCTCCATTGGTGCCTCTCCGATGATGCGTGAGTAGTTCTTTGTATACCTTCGGGTCCATAGTTAGTAGCTAGATGGCTTTCTCTCTCTCACTAAATTCTCAATACAATGGTCTCTTGGAGATCCATATGATGTAACTCTTTTACGGTGTGTTTGTTGTGATCTGATGAACTTCGAGTTTATGATCAGTCATATCTTTTTATATCCATAAAAGTTATTTGAGTTTATTTGATCTCTTATAGCCTCGTATTTCTTCTCCGATATTTGGGTTTTGTTTGGCCAACTTGATCTATTTATCTTGCAATGGGAAGAGGTGCCCGGTAGTGGGTTCGATCTTACGGTGCTTGATCCTAGTGACAGAAAGGGAACCGATCGATACGTATGTATCATTGCTACTAAGGATAAAAAGACGAGATTTATATCTACCGCCATATAGATAAACGGATCTTGTCTACATCATGCTGGATAGCGGTTGATGTGTGGAGTAATAGTAGTAGATGCAGGCAGAAGTCGGTCTACTAATCTTGGACGTGGTGCCTATGTAATGATCATTGCTTGGAGATCATCATAATTATTTGAGGTTCTATCAATTGCCCAACAGTAATTTGTTTATCCACTGTTTGCTATTTTTCTCAAGAGAAGCCACTAGTGAAACCTACAGCCCCCGGGTCTCCTTTCTCATATATTTGCCTTGCGATCTACTTTCCCTTTGCATTTTTATTGAGATCTATTAAACCAAACATACAAAAATACCTTGTTGCATTTTATCTTTATTTATTTTATTTGGCGTTCGATCTATCAATCTACTACAATTTACCTCACATCCGTTTGCCTATCTTGAGGCGCCATACCCCGGAAGGGATTGACAACCCCTTTAACACGTTGGGTTGCGAGGTGTTGTTATTTGTGTGCAGGTGTTGCTTACGTTGTGTTGCTTGGTTCTCCTACTGGTTGGATACCTTGGTTTCATAACTGAGGGAAATACCTACCGTCGCTGTGCTACATCATCCCTCCCTCTCCAGGGAAATACCGACGTAGTTCCAGCTACCATCAAGGAGAATTTCTAGCGCCATTGCCGGGGAGGATCTTCGTCATAACCAGGTTCCTAATCACAAATCTCATCTCCTTGCAATTTACATTATTCGCCATTTACCTTTCGTTCCCCCCCCACTACACAAAAATTTGCCGTTTTATTCGCCTCTCTTTTTCCGTTCGCCGTTTTCTTGCCAGATCTGTTTTTGAGTGCAATCTTATTTTGTGGTCATCATGACTCAAGAGAACACCAAGTTATGTGATTTCTCAAATACCAACAATAATGATTTTATTGGCACTCCGCTTGCTCCTCCCGCCACTAGTGCGGAGACTTGTGATATTAATACTGCTTTGCTAAATCTTGTTATGAAAGACCAATTTTCCGGTACTCCTAATGAGGATGCCACGTCCCATCGTAATACCTTCATGGAATTATGCGATATGCAAAAGAAAAAAGATGTGGACAATGATGTGGTCAAGATGAAATTATTTCCATTCTCTTTGCGTGATTATGCAAAAATTTGGTTCTCTTCTTTGCCTCGTAATAGTATTGATTCTTGGAATAAGTGCAAAGATGCTTTTATCACTAAGTATTTTCCTCCCGCAAAAATTATTTCCCTTAGAACTCAGATCATGAATTTCAAGCAACTTGAAAATGAGCATGTTGCGCAATCTTGGGAAAGGATGAAAATGATGCTAAGGAATTGCCCAATTCATGAGTTAAATCTTTGGATGATCATACAAATTTTTTATGCGGGATTGAATTTTGTTTCTCATAATCTTTTAGATTCCGTCGCAGGTGTTACTTTTATGGAAATTACTTTGGTTGAAGCCACCAAATTTCTTGATAATATTATGGCAAATTACTCGCAATGGCATACCGAAAGAGCTCCTACTAGTAAAAAGTTAATTCTGTTGAAGAAATTTCTTTTTTGAGTGAAAAAGTTGATGCTCTTGTGAAATTGGTTGGTAGTAGAAGTGCTCCTATTGATCTTAATGATATGCCTTTGTCTACTTTGATTGAGAAAAATAGTGATGCCATAGACGTGAATTTTATCTCTCAAAATAATTTCAACAACAATGCTTATAGAGGTAATTTTAATCCTAGGCCTTTTCCTAGTAATTCCTCTAACAATTATGGTAATTCCTATGGAAATCAATCTTATAATAATAATAGGAACACCTATTATCTTGAGAATAATATTAAAGAATTTATCAGTACACAAAAAGTTTTCAACACTTCCATAGAAGAAAAGTTGAGTAAGATTGATGATTTGTCTAGAAGTGTTGATAGAATTGCTCATGATGTGGAAAATCTCAAGATGAAAATTTTTGTGCCTAAAGTAGATGAATCAATTAAAGCTCTTTATGTTTCTATGGATGAAAGTAAGAAAAGAACTGCTATGCTTAGAGCTAAAAGAGAATTTTTAGAAAAAGCTTTTTCTAGTGATTATTCTTGCAAAAGTGATGAAGATATTAAAAAGATCGGTGTTTCTTCTATTAATTCCTTGTTTATTAAAGTTAAGAATGATTAAAAAGGGACCGGAGAATAGTCAACTTTAGGTAGAAGGCGTCCCAATATTTCAGAGGGTGAAAATCTTGTTGAGAAAATTGATGAAAGTGGGTTTGGAGAGGTCAAAACTTTAGTTAGTGATGTGCCCACTCTTTTGGATTACAAATACTTTAATTATGATAGTTGCTCTTTGATTGATTGTATTTCTTTGTTGCAATCCATGATAAATTCACCCCATGCTTATGAACAAAATAAAGCTTTTACTAAACATATTGTTGATGCTATGATGAAAGCTTTGGAAGAAAATTGGAACTAGAAGTTTCAATCCCTAGAAAATTGCATGATGAATGGGAACCTACTATCAAAGTCAAGATTAAAAATTATGAGTGTTTTTCTTTGTGTGACTTGGGTGCTAGTGTTTCCACAATTCTGAAATCTTTATGTGATGTGCTTGGTCTTACCAATCTTGAAGTATGTTCCTTGAATTTGCACTTGGCGGATTCTACTATTAAAAAGCTTATGAGAAGATTAATGATGTTCTTATTCTTGCAAATAGGAATTATGTGCCCATAGATTTTATTGTTCTTAATATTGATTGCAATCCGTCTTGTCTAATTATTCTTGGTAGACTATCGGTGCCGTGATTGATATGAAAGTAGGCAACATTAAGTTCCAATTTCCTTTGAGGAAAGGTATGAACACTTTCCTAAAACAAAAATCAGGCCACCTTATGAATCAATCATGAGGGCATCTTATGAATCTCGAACCAAAGATGACAAAACTTAGATCCTTGCTTTATGCCTAGCTAAGGGCGTAAAACTATAGCGCTTGTTGGGAGGTAACCCAATGAATAAAATTCATTTTTGCCTTTTGCTTTCTATTCTTGAGTGTTAGCACAATTATGCTACTATTATGATTGTGTTTTTTATGTTTTAATTAGTGTTTGTGCAAGTAAAGCCTTTAGGATCTTCTTGGGCAATAGTTGTTTGATCTTGCTGAAAAAACAGAAACGTTTACTCTCACGAAATTAATTTTCATATTTTACCAGAGAGCGATAAAATACCCATTCCAATTGTAGTAGATCAATATACAAATTGCTCAGGCCGTCCTAATTTGGCATAATTTTTGGAGTTACAGAAGTATTCGAAGTAGTCAGATTGCTACAAATTGTTCTGTTTTCTTTGTGTTGTGTGCTTATTTTGATGGTTCTATGGTTTTCTTTGATGAGTTTTTGCCAAAGAAAAGTTGATATACAATAGATATAATACAAAAACAAAATATGAATTGGTTTGATACAACACTTATAGTAGTGGTTTATTATTCTTATACTAACGAATCCCACGAAGATTTTTGTTGAGTTTTGTGTGATTGAAGTTTTCAAGTTTTGGGTTATCTTACGATGGATGAAGGAAGGATGTAAGAGCCTAAGATTGGAGATGCCCCGGAATCCCAAGATATTATCCAAGAATGAGCAACCAACTAAGCTTGGGGATGCCCCCGAGTGGCATCCACGCTTTCTTCCAACAACTATCGGCATTTTACTCGAGACTATATTTTTATTCGTCACATGATATGTGTTTTGCTTGGAGCGTCTTGTATGATATGTGTCTTTGCTTGTTTTATTTTGTGTTTTAAGTCATCACTCCTTTCTGGACACACCTATTTGAGAGACCAAAATATATCATGACTTGTTAGAATTGCTCTCTGATACGTCCATTTTGCATCATGCTTTTATATCGATATTTATTGCATTATGGGCTGTTATTTCACATTATGTCACAATACTTATGGCTATTCTCTCTTATTTTACAAGGTTTACATAAGGAGGGAGAATGCCGGCAGCTGGAATTCTGGGCTGGAAAAGGAACAAATATTAGAGAGCTATTCTGCACAACTCCGAAAGTCCTGAAACTCCACGGAATACCTTATAATAAATAATGAAAAATCCTCGCCAAAGATGAAGACCAGGGGGCCCACACCCTGTCCACAAGGGTGGGGGACGCCCCCACCCTAGGGTGCGCCCCCTACCTCATGGGCCCCCTGGTGGATCTCCGATGACCATCTTCTGCTATATGAAGTCTTTCGTCGAGAAAAAACCCAGAAGCAACCTTTCGGGACGAAACTCCGCCGCCACGAGGCGGAACCTTGGCGGAACCAATCTAGGGCTCCGGCAGAGCTGTTCTGCCGGGGAAACTTCCCTCCCAGAGGGGGAAATCATCACCATCGTCATCACCAACGCTCCTGTCATCGGGAGAGGGCAATCTCCATCAACATCTTCATCAGCATCATATCATCTAAAAACCCTAGTTCATCTCTTGTATCCAATTCTAGTCTCCAAGTCCGGGATTGGTGCTAGTAGGTTGCTAGTAGTGTTAATTACTCCTTGTAGTTGATGCTAGTTGGTTTAATTGGTGGAAGATCATATGTTCAGATCCTTTATGCATATTATTACCCCTCTGATTATGAACATGAATATGCTTTGTGAGTAGTTACATTTGTTCCTAAGGACAAGGGAGAACTCTTGCTATTAGTAGTCATGTGAATTTGGTATTCGTTCGATTTTTTGATGAGATGTATGTTATCTAGCCTCTACTGGTGTCATGTGAACGTCGACTACATAACACTTCACCATTATTTGGGCCTAGAGGAAGGCATTGGGAAGTAATAAGTAGATGATGGGTTTCTAGAGTGACAGAAGCTTAAACCCTAGTTTATGCGTTGCTTCATAAGGGGCTGATTTGGATCCATATGTTTCATGCTATGGTTAGGTTTACCTTAATACTTTTGTTGTAGTTGCGGATGCTTGTAATAGAGGTTAATCATAAGTGGGATGCTTGTTCAAGTAAGAACAGCACCCAAGTACCTGTCCACCCACATGTCAAATTATCAAAGTACCGAACGCGAATCATATGAACATGATGAAAACTAGCTTGACGATATTCCCATGTGTCCTCGGGAGCGCTTTTCCTTATATAAGAGTTTGTCCAGGCTCGTCCTTTGCTACAAAAAGGATTGGGCCACCTTGCTGCACTTTATTTACTTTTGTTACTTGTTGCTCGTTACAAATTATCTTATCACAAAACTATCTGTTACCACTTATTTCAGTACTTGCAGAGAATACCTTGCTGAAAACCGCTTATCATTTCCTTCTGCTCCTTGTTGGGTTCGACAATCTTACTTATTGAAAGGACTACGATAGGTCCCCTATACTTGTGGGTCATCAAGAATCTTTTCTGGCGCCGTTATCGGGGAGTGAAGCGCCTTTGGTAGGTGGAATTTGGTAAGAAAAAATTTATATAGTGTGCTGAAATTTACTGTCACTTGTTACTATGGAAAGTAATCCTCTGAGGGGCTTGTTCGGGGTATCTTCACCCCGACCAACAAAACAAAGAGTTTCTCCTCAACCTACTGAACCTATTGAAAATGAAATTCCTTATGAGTATCCTTCGGGTATGATAGAAAAACTGCTAGCTTATCCTTTTACAGGAGATGGAACAAAGCATCCTGACGAACACCTAATATATGTGGATGAAGTTTGTGGATTATTTAAGCTTGCAGGTATACCTGATGATGTTGCTAAGAAGAAGGTCTTCCCTTTATCTTTGAAGAGAGACGCATTGATATGGTATAGGCTATGTGATCACACGAGATCATGGAACTATAGAAGATTGAAATTGGAATTTCATCAAAAGTATTACCCTATGCATCTTGTTCAACGTGATCGCAATTATATTTATAATTTTTGGCCTCGCGAAGGAGAAAGCATCGCTCAAGCTTGGGGGAGGCTTAAATCAATGTTATATTCATGCCCCAATCATGAGCTCCCAAGATAAACAATCCTTCAAAAATTTTATGCTCGGCTTTCTGAAAATAATCGCACCATGCTCGATACTTCTTGTGCTGTCTCTTTTATGATGAAGACTATTGGATTTAGATGGGATTTATTGGATAGAATTAAACGCAACTCTGAAGATTGGGATCTCGACAAAGGTAAGGAGTCAGGTATGACACCTAAGTTTGATTGTGTTAAATCTTTTATGGATACCGATATTTTCCGTAAGTTTAGCACTAAATATGAACTTGATTATGAGATAGTAGCTTCTTTCTGTGAATCTTTTGCTACTTATGTTGATCTCCCTAAGGAGAAGTGGTTTAAATATCGTCCTCCCATAGAAGTAAAAGTAGCTGCACCAATTAAAGTTGAAGAAAAGACTGTCACTTATAATGATCCTATTGTTCCTACTTGTTATGTTGAGAAACCACCTTTCCCTGTTAGGATAAAGGATCATGCTAAAGCTTCAACTGTGGTTCGTAAAAGCAATATTAAAACATATACACCTCCTGAGCAAGTTAAAGTAGAACCTAATATTTCTATTGTTAAAGATCTCTTGTCTGATAATATTGATGGGCATGTTATTCAGTTCTACGGTGAAACTGCTAGAATTGCTAAACCATGTGCTAAAGATAAACATAGACCTGTGGTAGGTGTGCCTGTTATTTTCTGTTAAAATAGGAGAACATTGTTATCATGACTTACGTGATATGGGTGCTAGTGCTAGTGTTATACCTTATGACTTGTATAAGGAAATCAAGCATGAAATTGCACCTACTGAGTTAGAAGATATTGATGTCACAATTAAACTTGCTAATAGAGATACTATTTCAGAAGTGGGAATTGTAGAGATGTTGAAGTATTGTGCGGGAAAACTAAATATCCTGCTGATTTTCTTGTTCTTAGTTCCCCACAAGACAACTTTTGTCCCATTATATTTGGTAGACCCTTCTTGAACATTGTTAATGCTAAGATAGACTGCGAAAAGAATGTTGTTACTATCGGCTTAGATGATATGATTCATGAGTTTAATTTCTCTAAATTTAGTAAACAACACCGTGAAGAAGAATTGCCTAGTAAGGATGAAAGTATTGGTCTTGTTTCTATTGCCGTACCTCCTAGTGATCCTTTAGAACAATATTTGCTAGACCATGAGAACGATATGTTTATGAATGAAAGAAGGGAAATAGATGAAGTATTCTTTAAACAAGAACCTATTCTGAAACACAATTTGCCTGTTGGAATCCTAGGGGATCCCCCTCCAACTAAGGGTGACCCCGTGTTTGAGCTTAAACCGTTGCCTGATAATCTTAAATATGCTTATCTTGATGAAAAGAAGATATATCCTGTTATTATTAGTGCTAACCTTTCATAGCATGAAGAAGAAAGATTATTAAAAACTCTGAAAAAGCACCGTGATGCTATTGGATATACTCTTGATGATCTTAAGGGCATTAGTCCCACTCTATGTCAACATAAAATAAATTTGGAAGCAGATGCCAAACCAGTTCGTGATCCTCAACGACGTCTGAATCCTAAAATGAAAGAAGTGGTAAGAAAAGAAATACTAAAGCTTCTGGACGCATGTATAATTTATCCCGTTGCTGATTGTCAGTGGGTAAGTCCTGTTCATTGTGTCCCTAAGGAGGTATTACTGTTGTTCCTAATGATAAAGATGAATTGATTCCACAAAGAATTATTACAGGTTATAGGATGGTAATTGATTTCCGCCAATTAAATAAGGCTACTAAGAAAGATCATTACCCCTTACCTTTTATCGATCAAATGCTAGAAATATTATGCAAACATACACATTACTGCTTTCTAGATGGTTATTCTGGTTTCTCTCAAATACCTGTGTCGGCTAAAGATCAATCAAAGACTACTTTTACATGCCCTTTTGGTACTTTTGCTTATAGACGTATGCCTTTTGGTTTATGTAATGCACCTACTACCTTTCAAAGATGCATGATGGCTATATTCTCCGACTTTTGTGAAAAGATTTGTGAGGTTTTCATGGACGACTTTTCCGTCTATGGATCTTCTTTTGATGATTGCTTGAGAAATCTTGATTGAGTTTTGCAGAGATGTGAAGAAACTAATCTTGTCTTGAATTGGGAAAAGTGCCACTTTATGGTTAATGAGGGTATTGTCTTGGGGCATAAAGTTTCTAAAAGAGGTATTGAAGTTGATAAAGCCAAGGTTGATGCTATTGAAAAGATGCCATGTCCCAAGGACATCAAAGGTATAAGAAGTTTCCTTGGTCACGCCGGATTTTATAAGAGGTTCATTAAGGACTTCTCAAAAATCTCTAGGCCTCTGACTAATTTATTACAAAAAGATATACCATTTGTCTTTGATGATGATTGTGTAGAAGCATTTGAAATACTTAAGAAAGCATTAGTCTCTGCACCTATTGTTTAGCCACCTGATTGGAATTTACCCTTTGAAATTATGTGTGATGCTAGCGATTATGCTATAGGTGTTGTTCTAGGGCAAAGAGTTGATAAGAAATTAAATGTTATCCATTATGCTAGTAAGACTCTAGACATTTCTCAAAGAAATTATGCTACTAATGAAAAAGAACTTTTAGCAGTTGTATTTGCTTGTGATAAGTTCAGACCTTATATTGTTGATTCTAAAGTAACTATATACACTGATCATGCTGCTATTAAATATCTTATGGAGAAGAAAGATGCTAAACCTAGACTTATTAGATGGGTTCTCTTGCTACAAGAATTTGATTTTCATATTGTTGATAGAAAAGGAGCTGAGAACCCCGTTGCAGACAACTTATCTAGGTTAGAGAATGTTCTTGATGACCCACTACCTATTGATGATAGCTTTCCTGATGAACAATTAAATGTCAGAAGTACTTCTCGTAGTACCCCTTGGTATGCTGATTATGCTAATTACGTAGTTGCTAAATTTATACCACCTAGCTTCACATACCAACAAAAGAAAAAGTTCTTCTATGATTTGAGACATTACTTTTGGGATGACCCACATCTTTATAAAGAAGGAGTAGATGGTGTTATTAGACGTTGTGTACCTGAGCATGAACAGGAACAGATCCTACGCAAGTGCCACTCCGAAACTTATGGAGGACACCACACGGGAGATAGAACTGCACATAAGGTATTGCAATCCGGTTTTTATTGGCCTACTCTCTTCAAGGATGCTCGTAAGTTTGTCCTATCTTGTGATGAATGTCAAAGAATTGGTTATATTAGTAGACGTCAAGAAATGCATATGAATTATTCACTTGTTATTGAACCATTTGATGTTTGGGCTTTGATTATATGGGACCTTTTCCTGCCTCTAATGGATATACACATATTTTAGTTGCTGTTGATTACGTTACTAAGTGGGTAGAAGCTATTCCAACTAGTAGTGCTGATCATAACACTTCTATTAAAATGCTTAAAGAAGTTATTTTTCCGAGGTTAGGAGTCCCTAGATATTTAATGACTGATGGTGGTTCACATTTTATTCATGGTGCTTTCCGTAAAATGCTTGCTAAATATGACGTCAATCATAGAATTGCATCTCCGTATCACCCATAGTCTAGTGGTCAAGTAGAATTGAGTAATAGAGAACTCAAATTAATTTTGCAAAAGACTGTCAATAGGTCTAGAAAGAATTGGTCCAAGAAACTTGATGATGCATTATGGGACTATAGAACTGCATATAAAAATCCTATGGGTATGTCTCCGTATAAAATGGTATATGGGAAAGCATGTCACTTACCTCCCGAACTAGAACATAAGGCATATTGGGGTATTAAAGAGCTCAACTATGATTTCAAACTTGCCGGTGAAAAGAGGTTATTTGATATTAGCTCACTTGATGAATGGAGGACCCAAGCTTATGAAAATGCCAAGTTGTTTAAAGAAAAGGTTAAAAGATGGGATGACAAAAGGATACAAAAGCGTGAGTTTAATGTAGGTGATTATGTATTGCTATACAACTCTCGTTTAATATTTTTTGCAGGAAAACTTCTCTCTAAATGGGAAGGTCCCTATGTTATCGAGGAGGTCTATCATTCCAGTGCCATAAAAACCAACAACTTCGAAGGCAAAAATCCTAAGGTGGTAAACGGTCAGAGAATTAAACATTATATCTCAGGTAATCCCATAAATGTTGAAACCAATATTATTGAAACCGTAACCCCGGAGGAATACATAAGGGACACTTTCCAGAATGTTTCGGACTCCGAAAAGGAATAGGTATGTGGTACGGTAAGTAAACCGACTCCAAAACAATTTTTAAGGCAATATTTCTCTGTTTTGGAATATTTAGAAAAATAGAAAATTAAGTAGCAGTCCGGGAAGGACACGAGGGCCCCACGAGGGTGGAGGGCGCTTCTTACCCCCCCTGGGCGCGCCCCCTACCTCGTGAGCTCCTCGTGTGCCTTCCGGACTCCGTTTTACGTATTTTGGTCGGTAAAAATTCACTATATATTCTCCCGAAGGTTTTGACTCTCAATCACACAAATATTCTCTATTCTTGTTTCGAGCTGTTTTTCTGATAGATCTAGATTATCATGACGTCCCCAAGTGCTTCCAAGGACAAGTTCTTTGAGAAGGTCATCAACCCTTACCTCGCGGAGGTGCCGTGACACCCTCAAACCATCGAGATGCGTGATGGGTTGCTGCACATCTGCGATGCTGAGGGACCAAAGGGAACCGGATGCGTGGAGACGAGGCTTGAAGCAATGGAGCAACAAGTTTTCAAGTGCCAGGGGATGGTGGAGTGTGGAATCAACGCCAGCCACATGATGCTCGCGGATTTCACTAACAACTACAAGCCGAATGCCAAGAATACCAAGGAGGCCATCTTCAAGCTACATGAGAAGATCGAGCACCTCTAAGCCCAAATCTATGACCTGCAAAACCAAAACTATGAGTATGAATATAGATTCAAAAGAATGAGTTTGGCTGCAGATTCGAGGATTCCGGAGACTCGATCATCCTTCTATGATGGTGAACCTATGCCTTGGAAGATGGATGACAAGCCCGCATCATCAACAACACCTCCACCTTCTTCACCAACCAAGGAGATATAATCACATGGGTATGGGCACTCTCCTTGGCAACCTCCAAGCTTGGGGGAGGTGCCCCGGTATCGTATCACAATCACAACTCCTATCTCTTTGCCGTTTTCCTTAGTTCGATCCTATTAGTAGTATTTTGATCTAGTAGAATAAAGTTTATGGCATGATCTAGTCTTGAGTTTTGCCTTATGATTTCTCTAAGTAATCGAGTCCGTGAGCTATATAATAAAGATTAGTGTTGAGTCAAGGGCTTGATTTTCTTGCTATGATCTTGGGTGAATAAAAGAAAAGAGAAAAAGAATAATAAGAAACAAAAGTTCATATTGATCTTATTGATAGTAATGACTTCACATAGAAAGAGTGTGACGATTAAAAGTTGTTGGGAGTTGGCAGACATAGCTTTGGTCATCGTTGCAATTAATAGGAAGTAATAAGGAAAGAGAGGTTTCACATATAAATATACTATTATTGACATCTTTTATGATTGGGAGCACTCATCAAAATATGACATGCTAAAGAGTTGATGTTGGACAAGGAAGACAACGTAATGGGTTATGTTTCCTTATATCTGAGATAAAGTATTCTCTAAGTAATCGAGTCCGTGAGCTATATAATAAAGATTAGTGTTGAGTCAAGGGCTTGATTTTCTTGCTATGATCTTGGGTGAATAAAAGAAAAGAGAAAAAGAATAATAAGAAACAAAAGTTCATATTGATCTTATTGATAGTAATGACTTCACATAGAAAGAGTGTGACGATTAAAAGTTGTTGGGAGTTGGCAGACATAGCTTTGGTCATCGTTGCAATTAATAGGAAGTAATAAGGAAAGAGAGGTTTCACATATAAATATACTATTATTGACATCTTTTATGATTGGGAGCACTCATCAAAATATGACATGCTAAAGAGTTGATGTTGGACAAGGAAGACAACGTAATGGGTTATGTTTCCTTATATCTGAGATAAAGTATGTTGTCATGGATCATCCGACATGTTGAGCTTGCCTTTCCCCCTCATGCTAGCCAAATTCTCAGCACCAAGTAGAGATACTACTTGTGCTTCCGAATACCCTTAAACCAGTTTTGCCATGAGAGTCCACCATATCTACCTATGGATTGAGTAAGATCCTTCAAGTAAGTTGTCATCGGTGCAAAGCAATAATAATTGCTCTAAATATGTATGATTAGTGTGGGAGAAATAAGCTTTATACGATCTTGTGATGTGGAAGTAATAAAAGCGACGGACTGCATACTAAAGGTTCATATCACAAGGGGCAATATAAAGTGACGTTCTTTCGCATTAAGATTTTGTACATCCAACCATAAAAGCGCATGGCAACCTCTGCTTCCCTCTGCGAAGGGCCTATCTTTTATTATTATCTTCTACCTTATGCAAGAATCATGGTGATCTTCACCTTTCCTTTTTACATTTTATCCTTTGGCAAGCACAGTGTGTTGGAAAGATCCTGATAGATATATCTAATTGGATGTAGGGGGGCATGAGTTATTATTGTTGACGTTACCCTCGAGGTAAAAGGTTGTGGGGCAAAACTATAAGTCCCTATCTTTCTCTGTGTCCGATTAAAACTCCGTAACCACAAGTATTGTGTGAGTGTTAGCAATTATGAAGGACTAGATGATAGTTGAGTATGTGGACTTGCTTTTTAGATCTGACATAGACTCTATCTGATGTTATGATAAATTGCAATTGCTTCAATGATTGAGGTTATAGTTTGTTGGTTCTCAATAAGGTTTCTGATTCATACTTTTGCATTGTGAATAGATCATCACTTGAACATAAGTAATCATATGACAATATCTATATATGTTGATGTTATGAGAATAATGATGATGCCTTCATGTCCGTATTTTATTTTTATCGACGCCTCTACCTCTAAATATGGGGACATATTCATTGTTATTGGCTTTCACTTGAGGACGAGCGAGGTCTAAGCTTGTGGGAGTTGATACGTCCATTTTGCATCATGCTTTTATATCGATATTTATTGCATTATGGGCTGTTATTTCACATTATGTCACAATACTTATGGCTATTCTCTCTTATTTTACAAGGTTTACATAAGGAGGGAGAATGCCGGCAGCTGGAATTCTAGGCTGGAAAAGGAGCAAATATTAGAGACCTATTCTGCACAACTCCAAAAGTCCTGAAACTACACGGAATACCTTATAATAAATAATGAAAAATCCTCGCCAAAGATGAAGACCAGGGGGCCCACACCCTGTCCACGAGGGTGGGAGGCGCCCCCCTAGGGCGTGCCCCTACCTCGTGGGCCCCCTGGTGGCTCTCCGATGACCATCTTTTGCTATATGAAGTCTTTCGTCGAGAAAAAAACCAGAAGCAACCTTTCGGGACGAAACTCTGCCGCCACGAGGCGGAACCTTGGCGGAACCAATCTAGGGCTCCGGCAGAGCTGTTCTGCCGGGGAAACTTCCCTCCGGGGGGGGGGGGGGAATCATCACCATCATCATCACCAACGCTCCTCTCATCGGGAGAGGGCAATCTCCATCAACATCTTCATCAGCACCATCTCATCTCAAAACCCTAGTTCATCTCTTGTATCCAATTCTTGTCTCCAAGTCCGGGATTGGTGCTAGTAGGTTGCTATTAGTGTTAATTACTCCTTGTAGTTGATGCTATTTGGTTTAATTGGTGGAAGATCATATGTTCAGATCCTTTATGCATATTATTACCCCTCTGATTATGAACATGAATATGCTTTGTGAGTAGTTATGTTTGTTCTGAGGACAAGGGAGAAGTCTTGCTATTAGTAGTCATGTGAATTTGGTATTCGTTCGATATTTTGATGAGATGTATGTTGTCTAGCCTCTAGTGGTGTTATGTGAACGTCGACTACAAACACTTCACCATTATTTGGGCCTAGAGGAAGGCATTGGGAAGTAAAAAGTAGATGATGGGTTGCTAGAGTGACAGAAGCTTAAACCCTAGTTTATGTGTTGCTTCGTAAGGGGCTGATTTGGATCCATATGTTTCATGCTATGGTTAGGTTTACCTTAATACTTTTGTTGTAGTTGAGGATGCTTGCAATAGAGGTTAATCATAAGTGGTATGCTTGTTCAAGTAAGAATAGCACCCAAGCACTGGTCCACCCACATGTCAAATTATCAAAGTACCGAACGCGAATCATATGAACGTGATGAAAACTAGCTTGACGATATTCCTATGTGTCCTCGGGAGCGCTTTTCCTTATATAAGAGTTTGTCCAGTCTTGTCCTTTGCTACAAAAAGGATTGGGCCACCTTGCTGCACTTTATTTACTTTTGTTACTTGTTGCTTGTTACAAATTATCTTATCACAAAACTATCTGTTACCACTTATTTCAGTACTTGCAGAGAATACCTTGCTGAAAACCGCTTATCATTTCCTTCTGCTCCTCGTTGGGTTCGCCACTCTTATTTATCGAAAGGACTACGATAGATCCCCTATACTTGTGGGTCATCAAGACTCTTTTCTGGCACCGTTGCCGGGGAGTGAAGTGTCTTTGGTAGGTGGAATTTGGTAAGGAAAAATTTATATAGTGTGCTGAAATTTACTGTCACTTGTTACTATGGAAAGTAATCCTCTGAGGGGCTTGTTCGGGGTATCTTCACCCCGACCAGTAGAGCAAAGAGTTGCTCCTCAACCTACTGAACCTATTGAAAATGAAATTCCTTATGAGTATCCTTCGGGTATGATAGAAAAACTTCTAGCTAATCCTTTTACATGAGATGGAACAAAGCATCCTGATGAACACTTAATATATGTGGATGAAGTTTGTGGATTATTTAAGCTTGTAGGTATACCCGATGATGTTGCTAAGAAGAAGGTCTTCCCTTTATCTTTGAAGGGAGACACATTGATATGGTATAGGCTATGTGATGATACGAGATCATGGAACTATAGAAGATTGAAATTGGAATTTCATCAAAAGTATTACCCTATGCATCTTGTTCATCGTGATCGCAATTATATATATAATTTTTGGCCTCGCGAAGGAGAAAGCATCGCTCAAGCTTGGGGGAGGCTTAAATCAATGTTATATTCATGCCCCAATCATGAGCTCCCAAGAGAAACAATCCTTCAAAAATTTTATGCTCGGCTTTCTGAAAATAATCGCACCATGCTCGATACTTCTTGTGCTGGCTCTTTTATGATGAAGACTATTGGATTTAGATGGAATTTATTGGATAGAATTAAACACAACTCTGAAGATTGGGATCTCGACAAAGGTAAGGAGTCAAGTATGACACCTAAGTTTGATTGTGTTAAATCTTTTATGGATACCGATATTTTCCATAAGTTTAGCACTAAATATGGACTTGATTCTGAGATAGTAGCTTCTTTCTGTGAATCTTTTGCTACTTATGTTGATCTCCCTAAGGAGAAGTGGTTTAAATATCATCCTCCCATAGAAGTAAAAGTAGCTGCACCAATTAAAGTTGAAGAAAAGACTGTCACTTATAATGATCCTATTGTTCCTACTTGTTATGTTGAGAAACCACCTTTCCCTGTTAGGATAAAGGATCATTGAGGGAGTCCTGGATTAGGGGGTCTCCGGACAGCCAGACTATCTCCATTGGCCGGACTATTAGACTATGAAGATACAAGATTGAAGACTTTGTCTCGTGTCCGGATGGGACTCTACTTGGCGTGGAAGGCAAGCTAGGCTATACGTATATGGATATCTCCTCCTTTGTAACCGACCTTGTGTTACCCTAACCCTCTCCGGTGTCTATATAAACCGAAGGGTTTTAGTCTGTAGAACAACAATCACAACATACAATCATACCGTGGGCTAGCTTCTAGGGTTTCGCCTCTCTGATCTCGTGGTAGATCTACTCTTGTAACACCCATATCATCAATATTAATCAAGAAAGACATAGGGTTTTACCTCCATCAAGAGGGCCCGAACCTGGGTAAAACTTCGTGTCCCTTGCCTCCTGTTACCATCTGGCCTAGACGCACAGTTCGGGACCCCCTACCCGAGATCCGCCGGTTTTGACACCGACATTGGTGCTTTCATTGAGAGTTCCTCTGTGTCGTCGCCGTTAGGCTTGATGGCTCCTACTATCATCTATAGCGATGCGGTCCAGGGTGACACTTTTCTCCCCAGACAGATCTTCGTATTCGGCGGCTTTGCACTGCGGGCTAATTCGCTTGGCCATCTGGAGCAGATTGAAATCTACGCCCCTGGCCATTAGGTCAGATTTGGAAGTTTGAATTACACGGCCAACATCCGTGGGGACTTGATCTTCGAGGGATTCGAGCCACAGCCGGGCGCGCCCCACTATCGCGATGGGTATGACCTAGCTCTACCGCCGAACAATACCCCAGAAGCTGCGCCCGCATCAGCTTCGACCCTTAGTTCGGAGCCAACTGCGCCAATCGAGGATGAGTGGTTAGACACCATCTCAGGGGTTGCAGTCTCAACGGTGATCGAGCTGAACACCAGCGCAAATCTCCATGCTGCCCATGACTCCAAGGTGCCGGACTCTCTTCCGAAAACCGAACCATCCACGCCCCTGCCAATCGAATCCGATTGGGCACCGATCATGGAATTCACCGCCGCGGATATCTTTCAGCACTCGCCCTTCGGCGACATTCTGAATTCACTAAGGTCTCTCTCTTTGTCAGGAGAGCCCTGGCCGGATTATGGCCAACAGGATTGGGATGCAGACGACGAAATTCGATGGCCACCCACCACCCACTTAGTAGCCGCTGTCGATGACTCAACCGACATGCTCGACTTCGACTCCGCAGACATCGACGGTATGGAGGACGATGCGGGAGGCGGAGAGGAACCACCGCCCACAGGGCGCTGGACGTCCAATTCATCATATGACGTATACATGGTGGACACACCAAAGGAAGACGACGAGGAACGGAAGGATGCACTGAAGGCTTATTCCCTCGAGAAGCGGTCAAAGCGGCGGCGCAAGCGCTGCCCCAAATCACGCCTCGCCAGAAATAACGATAACACAGACCCAGCGTTGGAGCAGGGCGAACCACTGCCGGACTACGGCAATACGGAGAATCAAACCGAACAAACCAATTCTGTCAAAGATAATAGTCCGGACGACACAACGCCGGACAGGCACCCGGAGCAGCAGAATGCCCGTCAAAGGCTTGTTGCCACCGCGAGGAGTCTGAAAAAGCAACAGCAAAGGCTCAAGGCTGCGCAGGACACACTCCAAATCAGATGGAGTAAAGTACTCAACACAGCAGCGAAGTACGGCGACAATCGCCCCACCAAGAGCTACCCAAAGCGGAAGTTGCTACCTGAATTCGATGAGGAGGCCTCAGACCCCTCACAACCAAAAATCAAAACAGCCACCTGGCCGGATAGACGACCTCACGGCCAACATAGAGCGGCAAACAATGCCACCTACAAGACAATACGCGATTCATGCGAGGGCTTGCACCAAAAGGACAACGCAACCAGATCCATCTATGGACCACGCAAGCGCGCCCCAGCATACGATATAACACAACAAACATCCGAACAACGCGGTACACCCAGATACAGGGGTGCCGCACACCCCCTATGTTTCACCGACGAGGTGCTGGATCATGAATTTCCAGAGGGATTCAAACCTGTAAACATAGAGGCATACGACGGAACAACAGACCCTGGGGTCTGGATCGAGGACTATATCCTCCACATCCATATGGCTCGAGGAGATGATCTCCACGCCATCAAGTACTTACCACTCAAACTCAAAGGGCCAGCTCGTCATTGGCTTAAAGGCCTCCCCGAAAACTCCATTGGAAGCTGGGCAGAGCTCGAAGACGCTTTTCGGGCAAACTTTCAAGGGACTTATGTCCGACCTCCGGATGCGGATGATTTGAGTCATATAACTCAACAGCCCAGAGAGTCAGCCCGAAAGCTTTGGAACAGGTTTCTTACTAAAAAGAACCAAATTGTTGACTGCCCGGACGTCGAAGCCTTGGCAGCTTTTAAGCACAGCGTCTGTGACGAATGGCTTGCCCGACACCTCGGCCAAGAAAAACCGAGAACAATGGCAGCATTAACAAGCCTCATGACCCGCTTTTGCGCGGGTGAAGACAGCTGGCTAGCCCGATGCAGCTCCAGCGACCCCAGTACATCTGAAGTTAGAGATGGAAACGGGAAATCACGGCGCAACAACAATAACAAACGCCGAAATAAAAGAGACAGCACGAAGAGCACGACAGTAAACGCCAGATTCAAAAGCTCTCGGTCAGGTCAGCAAAAGCCGCCCCCTAAAGGCGCCAGAGACGAACTGTCCAGGCTAAACAAAATTGTGGACCAAATATGTCAGGTCCATAGCACCCCTGGCAAACCAGCCAATCATACCCACAGAGAATGTTGGGTCTTCAAGCAGTCCGGCAAGCTCAACACCGTACACAAGGGGGAGGATACACCAAGCGAAGATGAGGATGAGCCTCTCAAGGAAGACACTGGGGAACAAAAGAAATTTCCACCAGAAGTCAAAACAGTAAACGTGTTACACGTGATCAATGGCAGAAACAAAACGGCACTCCCAGAAAAATACGCCCGAAGGCCTATCACCGCGGAGTCCTGCCACTGGTCGTCTCAACCGTTCACTTTTGACCATCATGATTACTCAGCAAGTGTCCGGCGTGCAGGATGGGCTGCCCTGGTATTAGACCCAATAATTGACGGATACCACTTCACACGAGTCCTGATGGACGGTGGCAGCAGTCTAAACCTGATATACCAGGATACAATCTGCGAAATGGGGATAGACCCAACAAAAATTTGCCATAGCAATATTACCTTTAAAGGAGTAATGCCAGGCCCAGGGGCTCATTGCACGGGCTCCCTGCTACTAAAAGTTATATTCGGCTTCCCCGATAACTTCCGTAGCGAACATTTAACCTTCCACATCGCTCCGTTTCAAAGTGGCTATCAAGCACTACTCGGACGCGAAGCTTTCGCTCGCTTTAACGCAATACCACACTATGCTTCCCTCACACTCAAGATGCCCGGTCCACGTGGCATCATTACAGTGAACGGAAGTATTAAGCGATCTCTGCGCGCCGAAGAGCGTGCGGCTGCCCTGGCAGCCGCACACTAAAAACGGCCTCACCAACTAAAGCATTTAGCAGGTCGTCACGACCTCGGACACGGTTAGACGAGTCCGGCGCAGCCATATGCAATTTTTACCGGATCAATGATCACACCCCTATTACAAATACAAGGGGCTCAACGTGCGCAGACAAGCGGCAATTCTTACTTACCTTGAATTATACATGATTTCTTTAAAAAACTATCTTTTTGCACGACAGCTTTTTTCACCTAAGCTCCTCTCTTTTACAGATAATCATCATGCTACACCTGTCCAGGATACGGCACAACGGAGACACGGGCGTAGACGTGCAACAGGGACCCGCTCCAAGGATTCTTTTTAGATTAAGACCCTGCGTAAACCTTTTTTACTGTCTCTTGTTGATACATATCCACCGAATTCTCAGCACATTCGAGAAGGATGATGGCGTCTTGGCATGTGGCCACGTCAGAATAATGCACGTACCTGGACACAAGGGGCATCTTACGAAGGCCACTATCTAGGCCCAGGTTATACCATAAAGACCGAATACCTTAGGGAGTGTTCGGCGTCATGAGTTTGGCCTTATATGCATCAGCTCCGAATCATTGTCTTTGGTCAAATGTTGGGTTTGCCCGGCTCCTGTGTTTTGGTGCCTTATGTTCCGCTTTACCGGCTAAGGTAGCACCAGGAGAACTACTGCGATTGTGCCCTGGTTCATCCGAACGAGCACCTCAGTAGAGAAAGCCGAAAACTGACTGTCATGATATAGCGCGAGACTGGTCAACCACTCGGTGACCTATCGGAATGTTAGAATTCCTGTGCCTTAACGAAGGGCCATTTCCCGGCCAGGCATGTACGCACCCCGCGATCGGGAGAGTGCGGAGCCACCAGGGGCTATCTAGTAGCCCCACTGTCAAACTCCTATGGCTAAGTGAAAGTGTTAAAGCATTATAGCCTGGTTGCCTTGCTCACTACACTATCACCTCCTTAATAGGACCAAGCCGTTGGGTTAAGTGTGAACACGCGTTTTTTGCGAACACCCCCGCATTTTATGCGTGGGGGTTGAAGCCGACGGCTGCAATCTTTCAGGTTATACACAGGTATACATAAACGGCCGCACAGGAGGCATCATACTACTTTCAGGCAAAAGTATAAAAACAACCTTATAAAAAATTCATAAAAGCATTGTGCTTACAATGAAAATACATATCACTCAAACATAATATTTTTCGAGCACTGGGCCTCTATCAAACGAGCACCCTCGAGAACCTCCTCAAAATAGTGCTCGGCAGCCACCGAGCCTATGGCCGATCCCTGCGCCGCAACGGTGGTAGCGTCTATCTCTGCCCAGTATGCTTTAACACGGGCAAGGGCCATTCGCGAACCTTCTATGCACGCCGACCTCTTCATCGCATTAATGCGCGGCACCACATCAAGGAACTGCTGCACTAAGCCGAAATAGCTGTTCGGCTTTGGTCTTTCCGGCCATAGCTGATCCAAAACAGACCTCATGGCGAGTCCGGACAACCTATTCAGTTCGGCCCATTCGGCTATCTAGTCAGTCAATGAAAGCGGATGTTCTGGAACGTGGAATTGCATCTAGAACAGCTTGTCAACTTCATGATTTGTCTGACCTTGGAAGTACTTGGCCGCATCGGCAGCGCTCGCCGCCAAATCCATATACGCATCTGCCGAACTCCACAGCCGATCCAGAGGGGCATACCGAGGATCTCCAAACTTCCTCCGTAACATGAAGGGTTTCCCAGCCGCAATATCCCCGGCTTCCTGCAGCTCCTCCTTCTTCGCTCTCATAGCAGAACGGGTGTCTTTGTCCGCCGCCGCGGCCTTCTCAAGGTCCGTTGCCTTCGCTCGGTTTTCTTTCTCAAGGACCCGACAACGGTCGGCAGTGTATTTCAATTCTACGGCCATCTTGGCCATCTTCTACTGGCTCTCGCAATGTGCGTCCTTCTCGGCTTTCAACTCTTCGTCCGCCTTCAAAGCAGCCGCATTACTAATCCTCGCTTGTTCCTTGGCTCGGGCAAGTTCCGCCCGTAAGGCTTCCACGGTGGCAGCTCCATCTGCAGTCACAACATATTAAAGATACTGGCATTATGCTGCTCTTACTATGTGGCGTTCACCGGATAATAACACTTACCCTGTGCCTCATCAAGCCTCTTGTTCACAAGCTCGATGTCGGCGTCTGCCGCATCTAGTTGCCGTTTTAATTGGGCAAACTCCCTAGTCTGGATAGCCATTGGAGCCTCCACCACCTGCACATAGAGGCAGTTTGGTTATTGCCTAGGAATATGATCCTCTGTTCGCCGCCGTTCTCAACGACAACCAGAGTCTCAGGGGCTACTATCTACACAGGGCACACCTAACATGTGCAGTACTATCACATATTATCTCACATACCTCAAAGCCCGTCAATAGACTCATAAAGGCTTCATGTAATCCGCTTTGAGCAGACGAGATTCTCTCCATCACCATACCCATCAGCGTACGGTGCTCTTCTGAGATGGCCGCTCACCCCACCAACTCCCTCAGAACGTCCGACCGCACACCAGACGGTGCCGGACTCTTTCGTATGCTCTCTTCAGGAGCCGGACACTGGGACTTTGGGGGTCTACGGGATTATCTTCTGGCCTCACCGGATCCGGAGAGGCCCTCCGCGATGACACTTCGGGGTCGCTCGCTTCTGGAGCGGAGGAGTCCAGGGGAGGCGTTTTGCTCTCCATCATCTCTGGACGAAGATCCCCCGAAGACGAGCTCACTTGAGAGGGGCTGAGGCCTGAACTGCAAGATAGATGCAGTGGTTATTTTCTCAGAGGAAAAAGATAGCATACCCTTACTATTAAAATATTTTGGATCACTTACGACTCGTTGGAGGGCTGATCCCCCCGCGGACTCTGCGCGGCAAAAACACCCCCCAAGGCAGGACCCTCAGTGGGAGACCTCTTCTCCCGTTTGGAGGCTTCGGCTTCCGGATCCTCGGAAGCAGTCCTTTTCCTCCCCCGATCGTCCTCCTTCGTGGAGACGCTCGTTCCCTCGGTTGGAGCGGATAGCGATGGGGGCCCACGTCCGCCCGTATTATCTCCCTCGGTATCTTCCTTCAGGGGCTCCGGACAAGGTGCGACCTCGAGCATCTTATCCAATACCGGATTTTCCAAACCCTCAGGGAGGGGAGCCAAACACCGAATCATCTTCGCCTTTGTTAGCCAGTCTTGGTCAAAAAGCAGACTCTCAGAAATAACTTCGAATAAAAGACAGCGTGTTCGGCTAGGAGATTTCTTACTTGTTCGGCGGCGCGGTTACTGCTTAGGCCCACGTCCTCGGTGATATCCGGACATTCCACTGGAGGTCCGAAGAATGACTTGTACATCTCCTCGTGCGTCAAGCCAAGGAAACTTTGAATGGCACATGGTCCCTCTGGGTTGAACTCCCACAAACGCAGGGGCCGGCGTTTGTAAGGCTGGACTTGACGAACCAGCATAACTTGTATTACCGCAACCAAATTAAAATCTCCCTCGAAGAGATCTCGGATGCGGCTTTGCAGTATAGGCACGTCCTTGGATGGACCCTAGCTTAGACCCCTGCTAATCCATGACATCAGTTGTGGTGGGGGGGCCGGGCGGAAAGCGGGGGCAGCCGCCCACTTGGCACTTCTGGGAGCCGTGACGTAGAACCACTCCCGTTGCCATAATTCGGACACCTCTGGAAAGGAACCTTTTGGCCATGAAGCTCCTGCCATCTTGCCTATTGATGCACCTCCGCATGCTGCATGTTGCCCCTCGATCACCTTCGGTTGTACTTCAAAGGTCTTGAGCCACAGGCCGAATTGAGGGGTCACACGGAGGAAGGCCTCACACACGACAATAAATGTCATGATGTGGAGAAAGGATTCCGGAGCTAGATCATGGAAATCTAGCCCGTAATAGAACATCAAGCCCCTGACGAAGGGATCCAGAGTGAGGCCTAGACCTCAGAGGAAGTGGGAGACGAACACAACTTTCTCGTTGGGTTCGGGAGTAGGGACGACCTGCCCTCGAGCAGGCAGCCTATGCGACACCTCGGCGGTCAGGTATCTGGCCTCCCTCAACTTCTTAATGTCCTCTTCCGTCACGGAGGAGGGCATCCATCGGCCTTGAAGGCTAGATCCGGACAGGATTGAAGATCTGGAGCACCTAACCTGGGCTTTGGGTGTTAGAACTCGAGGCGGGGGAAGGGTTTGGTTGAGCACGAGAGGGAAAAAGCGAAAACCTTGCCCCCTTATAAAGAGGGTGAATGTCAAGCGTCCTCTCCGTAGCCGTTTGGGACTTGCCTATAATCTAGGAGTCCTAGACACGGTTGGGTTACCCACGACCGCATTAATGAGAATCCCGTAACTAGGGCAACACGATCTCCTCTTCGGCAAGGCATGTCAAGAAACCGCCTCGCATTATGTGTGGAGCTGGTTAAGAGAAACGGTTCGAATAATCACGGGGCCATGACATCACGTCATGCTGTCAAAACAAGCCAGCAAATTAGATCTACGAAAAAATTATTCTCTCTGCGGTGGAATGTGGAACTTATTTGCAGGGTCGGACACTATCCTCGTATTCAAATTCTTTTGTGATGTATTCGGAGAAGGAACCCGCCTTGCAATGCCGAAGACAACTATGCGTTGGATTCATCGTCATTGAAGCCTGGTTCAGGGGCTACTGAAGGAGTCTTGGATTATGGGGTATCCGGACAGCCGGACTATCTCCATTGGCCGGACTATTAGACTATGAAGATACAAGATTGAAGATTTCGTCTCGTGTCCGGATGGGACTCTACTTGGCATGGAAGGAAAGCTAGGCAATACGTATATGGATATCTCCTCCTTTGAAACCGACCTTGTGTAACCCTAACCCTCTCCAGTGTCTATATAAACCGAAGGGTTTTAGTCCGTAGAACAACAATCACAACATACAATCATACCGTGGGTTAGCTTCTAGGGTTTAGCCTCTCTGATCTCGTGGTAGATCTACTCTTGTAACACCCATATCATCAATATTAATCAAGCAGGACGTAGGCTTTTACCGCCATCAAGAGGGCCCAAACCTGGGTAAAACTTCGTGTCCCTTGCCTCCTGTTACCATCCGGCCTAGACGCATAGTTCGGGACCCCCTACCCAAGATCCGCCGGTTTTGACACCAACAATCATGCTAAAGCTTCAACTGTGGTTCGTAAAAGCAATATTAAAACATATACACCTCCTGAGCAAGTTAAAGTAGAACCTAATATTTCTATTGTTAAAGATCTCTAGTCTGATAATATTGATGGGCATGTTATTCAGTTCTACGGTGAAACTGCTAGAATTGCTAAACCATGTGGTAAAGATAAACATAGACCTGTGGTAGGTGTGCCTGTTATTTTCTGTTAAAATAGGAGAACATTGTTATCATGACTTATGTGATATGGGTGCTAGTGCTAGTGTTATACCTTATGACTTGTATAAGGAAATCAAGCATGAAATTGCACCTACTGAGTTAGAAGATATTGATGTCACAATTAAACTTGCTAATAGAGATACTATTTTAGAAGTGGGAATTGTTAGAGATGTTGAAGTATTGTGCGGGAAAACTAAATATCCTGCTGATTTTCTTGTTCTTAGTTCCCCACAAGACAACTTTTGTCCCATTATATTTGGTAGACCCTTCTTGAACATTGTTAATGCTAAGATAGACTGCGAAAAGAATGTTGTTACTATCGGCTTAGATGATATGATTCATGAGTTTAATTTCTCTAAATTTAGTAAACAACACCGTGAAGAAGAATTGCCTAGTAAGGATGAAAGTATTGGTCTTGTTTCTATTGCCATACCTCCTAGTGATCCTTTAGAACAATATTTGCTAGACCATGAGAACGATATGTTTATGAATGAAAGAAGGGAAATAGATGAAGTATTCTTTAAACAAGAATCTATTCTGAAACACAATTTGCCTGTTGGAATCCTAGGGGATCCCCCTCCAACTAAGGGTGACCCCGTGTTTGAGCTTAAACCGTTGCCTGATAATCTTAAATATGCTTATCTTGATGAAAAGAAGATATATCCTGTTATTATTAGTGCTAACCTTTCAGAGCATGAAGAAGAAAGATTATTGAAAACTCTGAAAAAGCACCGTGATGCTATTGGATATACTCTTGATGATCTTAAGGGCATTAGTCCCACTCTATGTCAACATAAAATAAATTTGGAAGCAGATGCCAAACCAGTTCGTGATCCTCAACGACGTCTGAATCCTAAAATGAAAGAAGTGGTAAGAAAAGAAATACTAAAGCTTCTGGATGCATGTATAATTTATCCCGTTGCTGATAGTCAGTGGGTAAGTCCTGTTCATTGTGTCCGTTGTTCCTAATGATAAAGATGAATTGATTCCACAAAGAATTATTACAGGTTATAGGATGGTAATTGATTTCCGCAAATTAAATAAGGCTACTAAGAAAGATCATTACCCCTTACCTTTTATCAATCAAATGCTAGAAAGATTATGCAAACATACACATTACTGCTTTCTAGATGGTTATTCTGGTTTCTCTCAAATACCTATGTCGGCTAAAGATCAATCAAAGACTACTTTTACATGCCCTTTTGGTACTTTTGCTTATAGACATATGCCTTTTGGTTTATGTAATGCACCCGCTACCTTTCAAAGACGCATGATGGATATATTCTCTGACTTTTGTGAAAAGATTTGTGAGGTTTTCATGGACGACTTTTCCATCTATGGATCTTCTTTTGATGATTGCTTGAGCAATCTTGATCGAGTTTTGCAGAGATGTGAAGAAACTAATCTTGTCTTGAATTGGGAAAAGTGCCACTTTATGGTTAATGAGGGTATTGTCTTGGGGCATAAGTTTCTGAAAGAGGTATTGAAGCTGATAAAGCCAAGGTTGATGCTATTGAAAAGATGACATGTCCCAAGGACATCAAAGGTATAAGAAGTTTCCTTGGTCACGCCGGATTTTATAGGAGGTTCATTAAGGACTTCTCAAAAATCTCTCGGCCTCTGACTAATTTATTACAAAAATATATACCATTTGTCTTTGATGATGATTGTGTAGAAGCATTTGAAATACTTAAGAAAGCATTAGTCTCTGCACCTATTGTTCAGCCACCTGATTGGAATTTACCCTTTGAAATTATGTGTGATGCTAGCGATTATGCTATAGGTGCTGTTCTAGGGCAAAGAGTTGATAAGAAATTAAATGGTATCCATTATGCTAGTAAGACTCTAGACATTTCTCAAAGAAATTATGCTACTACTGAAAAAGAACGTTTAGCAGTTGTATTTGCTTGTGATAAGTTCAGACCTTATATTGTTGATTCTAAAGTAACTATATACACTGATCATGCTGCTATTAAATATCTTATGGAGAAGAAAGATGCTAAACCTAGACTTATTAGATGGGTTCTCTTGCTACAAGAATTTGATTTTCATATTGTTGATAGAAAAGGAGCTGAGAACCCCGTTGCAGACAACTTATCTAGGTTAGAGAATGTTCTTGATGACCCACTACCTATTGATGATAGCTTTCCTGATGAACAATTAAATGTCATAAGTACTTCTTGTAGTACCCCTAGGTATGCTGATTATGCTAATTACATAGTTGCTAAATTTATACCACCTAGCTTCACATACCAACAAAAGAAAAAGTTCTTCTATGATTTGAGACATTACTTTTGGGATGACCCACATCTTTATAAAGAAGGAGTAGATGGTGTTATTAGACGTTGCGTACCTGAGCATGAACAGGAACAGATCCTACGCAAGTGCCACTCCGAAACTTATGGAGGACACCACACGGGAGATAGAACTGCACATAAGGTATTGCAATCCGGTTTTTATTGGCCTACTCTCTTCAAGGATGCCCGTAAGTTTGTCCTATATTGTGATGAATGTCAAAGAATTGGTAATATTAGTAGACGTCAAGAAATGCCTATGAATTATTCACTTGTTATTGAACCATTTGATGTTTGGGGCTTTGATTATATGGGACCTTTTCCTGCCTCTAATGGATATACACATATTTTAGTTGTTGTTGATTACGTTACTAAGTGGGTAGAAGCTATTCCAACTAGTAGTGCTGATCATAACACTTCTATTAAAATGCTTAAAGAAGTTATTTTTCCAATGTTTGGAGTCCCTAGATATTTAATGACTGATGGTGGTTCACATTTTATTCATGGTGCTTTCCGTAAAATGCTTGCTAAATATGACGTCAATCATAGAATTGCATCTCCGTATCACCCACAGTATAGTGGTCAAGTAGAATTGAGTAATAGAGCACTCAAACTAATTTTGCAAAAGACTGTCAATAGGTCTAGAAAGAATTGGTCCAAGAAACTTGATGATGCATTATGGGCCTATAGAACTGCATATAAAAATCCTATGGATATGTCTCCGTATAAAATGGTATATGGAAAAGCATGTCACTTACCTCCCGAACTAGAACATAAGGCATATTGGGCTATTAAAGAGCTCAACTATGATTTCAAACTTGCCGGTGAAAAGAGGTTATTTGATATTAGCTCACTTGATGAATGGAGGACCCAAGCTTATGAAAATGCCAAGTTGTTTAAAGAAAAGGTTAAAAGATGGCATGACAAAAGGATATAAAAGCGTCAGTTTAATGTAGGTGATTATGTATTGCTATACAACTCTCGTTTAATATTTTTTGCAGGAAAACTTCTCTCTAAATGGGAAGGTCCCTATGTTATCGAGGAGGTCTATCGTTCTGGTGCCATAAAAATCAACAACTTCGAAGGCACAAATCCTAAGGTGGTAAACAGTCAGAGAATTAAACATTATATCTCAGGTAATCCCATAAATGTTGAAACAAATATTATTGAAACCATAACCCCGGTGGAATACAAAAGGGACACTTTCCAGAATGTTTCAGACTCCGAAAAGGAATAGGTATGTGGTACGGTAAGTAAACCGACTCCAAAACAATTTTTAAGGCAATATTTCCCCGTTTTGGAATATTTAGAAGAATAGAAAATTAAGTAGCAGTCCAGGAAGGACACGAGGGCCCCATGAGGGTGGAGGGCGTGCCCTACCCCCTAGGCGCGCCCCCTACCTCGTGAGCTCCTCGTGTGCCTTCCGGACTCCGTTTTCTTGCACGATGCGTATTTTGGTCGGTAAAAATTCACTATATATTCTCCCGAAGGTTTTGACTCCCGTATCACACAAATATTCTCTCTTCTTGTTTCGAGCTGTTTTTCTGACAGATCTAGATTATCATGACGTCCCCAAGTGCTTCCAAGGACAAGTTCTTCGAGAAGGTCATCAACCCTTACCTCGCGGAGGTGCTGCGACACCCTCAAACCACCGAGATACATGATGGGTTGCTGCACATCCGCGATGCTGAGGGACCAAAGGGAACCGGAAGCGTGGAGACGAGGCTTGAAGCAATGGAGCAACAAGTTTTCAAGTGCCAGGGGATGGTGGAGCATGGAATCAACGCTAGCCACACGATGCTCGCGGAGTTCACTAACAACTACAAGCCGGATGCCAAGAATACCGAGGAGGCCATCTTCAAGCTACATGAGGAGATCGAGCACCTCCAAGCCCAAATCCATGACCTGCAAAACCAAAACTGTGAGTATGAATATAGATTCAAAAGAATGAGTTTGGCTGCAGATTCGAGGATTCCGGAGACTCGATCATCCTTCTATGATGGTGAACCTATGCCTTGGAAGATGGATGACAAGCCCGCATCTTAAACATAAGTAATCATATGACAATATCTATATAGTTTGCTGTTATGAGAATAATCATGATGCCTTCATGTCCGTATTTTATTTTTATCGATGCCTCTACCTCTAAACATGGGGACATATTTATTGTTATCGGCTTTCGCTTGAGGACAAGCGAGGTCTAAGCTTGGGGGAGTTGATACGTCCATTTTGCATCATGCTTTTATATCGATATTTATTGCATTATGGGTTATTATTTCACATTATGTCACAATACTTATGGCTATTCTCTCTTATTTTACAAGGTTTACATAAGGAGGGAGAATGTCGGCAGCTGGAATTCTGGGCTGGAAAAGGAGCAAATATTAGAGACTTATTCTGCACAACTCCAAAAGTCCTGAAACTCCACGAAATACCTTATAATAAATAATGAAAAATCCTCGTCAAAGATGAAGACCAGGGGGCCCACACCCTGTCCACGAGGGTGGGGGGCGCGCCCCTACCTCGTGGGCCCCTTCATCAGCACCATCTCATCTCAAAACCCTAGTTCATCTCTTGTATCCAATTCTTGTCTCCAAGTCCGGGATTGGTGCTAGTAGGTTGCTAGTAGTGTTAATTACTCCTTGTAGTTGATGCTAGTTGGTTTAATTGGTGGAAGATCATATGTTCAGATCCTTTATGCATATTATTACCCCTCGGATTATGAACATGAATATGCTTTGTGAGTAGTTACGTTTGTTCCTGAGGACAAGGGAGAAGTCTTGCTATTAGTAGTCATGTGAATTTGGTATTCGTTCGATATTTTGGTGAGATGTATGTTGTCTAGCCTCTAGTGGTGTTATGTGAACGTCAACTACATAACACTTCACCATTATTTGGGCCTAGAGGAAGGCATTGGGAAGTAATAAGTAGATGATGGGTTGCTAGAGTGACAGAAGCTTAAACCCTAGTTTATGCGTTGCTTCGTAAAGGGCTGATTTGGATCCATATGTTTCATGCTATGGTTAGGTTTACCTTAATACTTTTGTTGTAGTTGTGGATGCTTGCAATAGAGGTTAATCATAAGTGGGATGCTTGTTCAAGTAAGCACAACACCCAGGCACCGGTCCACCCGCATGTCAAATTATCAAAGTACCGAACGCGAATCATATGAACGTGATGAAAACTAGCTTGACGATATTCCTATGTGTCCTCGGGAGCGCTTTTCCTTATATAAGAGTTTGTCCAGGCTTATCCTTTGCTACAAAAAGGATTGTGCCACGTTGCTGCACTTTATTTACTTTTGTTACTTGTTGCTCGTTACAAATTATCTTATCACAAAACTATCTGTTAGCACTAATTTCAGTACTTGCAGAGAATACCTTGCTGAAAACCGCTTATCATTTCCTTCTGCTCCTCGTTGGGTTCGACACTCTTACTTATCGAAAGGACTACGATAGATCCCCTATACTTGTGGGTCATCACTCTCTATGCTTCACTTAAATCTTTTATGATCTAGGACTTGCTCTAGTGCTTCACTTATATCTTTTTGAGCATGGTGTGCTTTGTTATTTTTGAAGAAATGCTCTCTTGCTTCATTTAGATTTGTTTGAGAGTTAGTAAAATTTTGAAGAAATTCTCTCTTGCTTCACTTAAATTATTTTGAGAGAAAGAAAATTTGTTATGCTCTTGATCTTCACTTATATTTGTTCGAGCTTATGAAAAGCAACACATGAAAATTAGTGCCAAAGTGATAGATATCCAAGAAGGATAAATAGAAGAAAAATGTCATGAAGATTATTGGACAAAATAAGCTTGATTCTTAGTAATAGTTTTGAGATATGATGATGTGATATGTGAGTTATGTTAATGAGTAATTGTGCTCTAGTAAGAATATTGGTGTTAAGGTTTGTGATTCCCTATGCATGCGCGAAAGTCAATAATCATGCAATGAAAATTATATCCTACTTGTGGTGCATTATTCGGTGTTAATTATGCTTAATGCTTGCTTATGAGATTATTCGTTTGTTGGTTGGTCGCTTCTCAATCTTTTTGCTAGCCTTCATTTTGCACTAAGTATGACCTCTACTTGTGCATCCAAAATCCCTTAAACCAGTTTTGCCACATGAGTCCACTATATCTACCCATATGCGCTATTATTTTGCCGTTCTAAGCAAATTTGCATGTGCCATCTCTAATTTTCAAAATAAACTTCTCTTTTGTGTGTTTGTTTCGCTCGCGGAGCGGTGAGGGGTGGCTAATATTTTCCATGCTAGATGTGTTATTCTCAAGATGAGTGTTTATTTACTTGTCATTGCACGAGAGTAAGGCAAAGGTATTAGGGATGTCCAGTCTCGAAATGCAAAATAAATGAATTTACTTTATGTTGTCAAATAATAAATTCCTTGGAAAGTGTTGGTATGGAGGGCACCCGTGGATACGGTTAGCCATGGAAAGTGAAAGTTATGGTGGAAAAAGGAATAAACTTTATTTTCTGTTTGGGAACCGCCTATGATATATCTATATGCATGGAAATTATTGGGAACTCTAAGTCGTTTTCGTTGGTGGGATGGATACACCTCCCAAAATGTTTTTATCTCAAATTTTTTCGCTTTGAGCTCTGGCACCTCTACAAATCCCTACTTCCCTATGCGAAGGGACTTTCTTTTACTTTATGCAATTTTTTTGAGTCTCCATCTTCTCTCATAAAAGCACCAACTAGGCGGCAATATGATCGTGCTCAAGTAATTGGTTTAGTTAATATTCGAGTGTGTTTCATGAATGGATCAATGTTTGAGCATGATGGGCTAGGGATAACTTATTTTAGCATTGATATTTTGAAAGACATGGTTGCTTGTTGATATGCTTGAGTATCTAAATTATTATTTCAAAACTAGACTATTGCTTCGAATCACACAAAAGTCCAAATGTCCATGCTATAAAGAAAATAATATGATATGACTTGCTGAACAACACTCCACATCAAAAATTCTATTTTTATCACTTACCTACTCGAGGACGAGTAGGAGTTAAGCTTGGGGATGTTGATACGTCTCCAACGTATCTATATTTTTTGATTGTTCCATGATGTTTTATTATCAATATTGGATGTTTTATAATCATTTTATAGTCATTTTATATCATTTTTTGGTACTAACCTATTGACATAGTGCCAAGTGCCAGTTGTTGTTTTTCCATGTTTTTTACATCACAGAAAATCAATATCAAACGGAGTCCAAATTCCACGAAACTTTATGGAGATTTTTATGGGCTAGAAGGAAGGCAATGGGCTCTGGTTGCACCTGGGGGGTGCCCCGAGGTGGGCACAACCCACCAGGGCGCGCCTGGGCCAGGTGTCGGTGTCAAAACCGGCAGATCTCGGGTAGGGGTCCCAAGCTGTGTATCATGGATCGATGGGTAACAAGAGACAGGGGACACGTTGTTTACCCAGGTTCGGGCCCTCTTGATGGAGGAAAAACCCTACGTCCTGCTCTTGTTTATATTGATGGGGTATCAAGTACAGAGTTGATCTACCTCGAGATCATATGTTGTGGTCTAAAACCTAAGGGTATGATGAATAATATCATCCTCATCTATTGGCTAGCCTGGCCACGACTTATATAACATACCAGAGGCCTAGGATAACAAGAGTCCTAGTCGAATACATCGGTGGAGAGGAGTCCTTGTCTTGATCACCAAGTCTTGTGGAATCTTCCTCGTATATGTCTTCGGCTGTCCGAACTGGCCCATGAGTAAACGGCCATGGGGGTCCTTGGCCTAATCCAACTGATCGGGAGACGATGTGGTGAGTACCCCCTAGTCCAGGACACCGTCAGTAGCCCCCTGAACCGATCTTCAAGTTGGGGACGCTCCTCGGTTCTTCCGAACTGTTCTTCGTCTTCGGTCATCGGTCTTGAAAACCGGTTCAACAAATCTTCCCACCTTCTATCTTAAGGATTGCCGAGCTAAATCTGAAGATCTCACACGTCGGGTATCCGAGGAGCCCTTTAAGTCTTCGACATTTATCAATGCCTCGTTATTCTTATGCCACACCTCGGGTTTGAAGTTGTTCCCGGGCGGCAGTGTCCTCTTGCGTCCGAGCTCCAACGCCGGACTATATTGGAGGTATCTTTTGCAGACGAGCACCAACGCCGGACCGCTTCTGAGCTCCAACACTGGAATGTATCCGAGCTCCAACGCCAGACTATGCCCAAGCTCCAACGCCGGACTATGTCCAAGCTCCAACACCGGACTATACCGAGGTGTCATAGATCACCTTGGTTCAAAAAAGTTGAAGGAGTTTAGCCAAGCTTAATGCCAGAAATGCCCTCTATGGAGCCAGCCACTGGCGCCCGAGCATTATGCCGGACTGCTTCCGAGGTGGTGCACCACTGATGACCCACAAGTATAGGGTATCTATCGTAGTCCTTTCGATAAGTAAGAGTGTCGAACCCAATGAGGAGCAGAAGGAAATGATAAGCGGTTTCCAGCAAGGTATTCTCTGCAAGAACTGAAATAAGTGGTAACAGATAGTTTTGTGATAGGATAATTTGTAACGAGCAACAAGTAACAAAAGTAAATAAAGTGCAGCAAGGTGGCCCAATCCTTTTGTAGCAAAGGACAAGCCTGGACAAACTCTTATATAGAGAAAAGCGCTCCCGAGGACACATGGGAATATCGTCAAGCTAGTTTTCATCACGCTCATATGATTCGCGTTCGGTACTTTGATAATTTGGTATGTGGGTGGACCGGTGCTTGGGTACTGTCCTTACTTGTACAAGCATCCCACTTATGATTAACCTCTATTGCAAGCATGTAACGCCCCGGATATGATTTACCCAATTTGTACTCCAACTCTTGCCGTTTCCGGCCTTAAGTTATTTTATTTTCTTGGGTTCGGGTTTTTGTGTTCATGTGTTATTATCGTTGTCATGCATCTCATATCATGTCATCATGTGCATTACATTCGCATACGTGTTCGTCTCATGCATTCGAGCATTTTCCCCGTTGTCCGTTTTGCATTCCGGCGCTTCGTTCTCCTCCGGTGATCATTTCTACCTTTCTTTCATGTGTGGGGATTAAACATTTCCGGATTGGACCGAGACTTGCCAAGCGGCCTTGGTTTACTACCGGTAGACCGCCTGTCAAGTTTCGTATCATTTGGACTTCGTTTGATACTCCAACGGTTAACCGAGGGACCAAAAAGGCCTCGTGTGTGTTGCAGCTCAACACCCCTCCAATTTGGCCCAAAAACCCACCAAAACCCTCTCCATCATCTAGAGCGTTCGATCACGATTGCGTGGCCGAAAACCGCACCTCATTTGGACTCTCCTAGCTCCCTCTACCTCTATAAATAGAACCCCATTTCCAATTCCCGAATCTTCTCCCCCCTAACCCTAAAAATTGGATCTCCGCCGCCGCCGGACACGTCCGGACGGAGCCGGACGCGTCCGGATCCACCACCACCAACCACCGCCTGCCACATGGCGCGCCGCCACCTGCCGCCACCGAGGCCCGCGTGGCCCAGCGCCGGCCCCCGAGCCCGGTTGGCCTTCTTCCCGCGCCGCCCCACTCCTCCTTGCCCGCGCCGCTGCCTTCTCCATTGTGCCACCATGGCGCCATTGTCGGCCGGCCGCGCCGACCGCTGCTTCCTCGCCGTCCTCCGCCGAGCTTCCTCCCCGACGCCGCTCCTCGCCGAGACGCGCCACCGCGCCGCGCCGCACTCCCTAGGAGCCCCTGGATCCGGTCCGCTCCCTCCCCGGCGCCGCCCCGCGACGAACGCCGGCCGCCGCAAGCTCCCGTCGCCGACGAACCTCGGATCCACTGCCGCTACAGTGCTCTTCGCCAGATCTGGATCGGGAGCTACAGTAAACCCTAATCGCGAGGTGGTGAATTTCTACTAAGTCCTCAAATTCTCAGATCCATATGCTCCTCTTCATCATGTCGTAACTCCGCATCCATAGCTCCATTTTGGGCATATAGCATATCAAAATGTTTGTCTCAGAGAGTACATCATTTCATTCCATTGCATCATTTTCATTTGAGTTCATCTTGATGCCCGAAATGCTATTAGAAGAGTGCTACTTGAGATAATTGTCAGATATGCTGCTCCATTTAGATATTTGTCATTTTTGCCATGATTAATGTGTGCATGATATGCCCATGAGATCTACATATGTTTTGTTAAGGGTTTTGCCATATTTCCAGAGGTGCAACCCATGCATTTTTGTGATGTGTGTGGTGTCTAGCACAAGCTTGCAAAGTGAGGCACTTGGTAATGCTGATTTCAGGGACTTAGCATTTCCACTAAGTCCTTAAGCTGTTTATCTCATATGGCCATATGTTCATGTTGTTTCCTAGTGATCCGTGCCTCTTTTGAGGATGATCAATAAGGATGTTTTGTTAATCTTGTAGTGCTCTATCCATCCATGTCTTTGTTTGCAATTTTGGAGCACCCTAGCTTGATTCAATCGAGCTCTACTTTTGTCATCTCGTGAATCTAGGCAGATTCTCTACTTGTTAATGATTTTGCCGATGATGTTGTAGTTGATCCGTGCATGCTATGCTATTGTTCTTGCCATGTCTAGGTTGTATTTTGTGTATTCTTGATGGGTGTATGCTTAGCTTGTCATGGCTTGCTCTGTAGTGAGTGCATCGAGCTCGTAAACATGCCTACTTGAGATATGTTTCAGCATGTGCCAGTTTTCACCAAGTCTGGGAACTAATTATGTTTTTGCCATGTTCACATGCTTGCAATTGTATTTTCTGATCCCTTTTGGCTCAAGGTCACTAAGGGACTTTTGTTAAGCTCTTTGAGTAGCTCCATGCCATGCTTTACTTTGCCATGTTCAGGTCCTGTAGCATATTGTTTTCATGCTCCGAAGAGTGCTATCTGATCTAAAATTCCAGACAAGTGTTAATTTCACTAAGTCTGAAATCTGTTTACCATATGCATTTTTGCCATGCTTGTTTGAACCTGTTAATGAATGAATTGGCTGTAGCTTAGTGCTAGACTTTTGTTAAGCATCATGAATTCATCCCTGCCATGTATTTTTTATGTCATGTTTGGGTTCTGTAGCATGTTCATCTCGTTGCATTTAGAGGGCTACTTGCTGTAAATCGCAGAACGTGGTCATATTTGAATTGCTTGCCATTTCCAAACCGTAACTCCGATTCCAGCGTTCTTTATATCGTTTTCAAGCGATTTCATCTCATTTTTCCAGTGGCACACTTGGATTCCCAAGTTGAGGCCAGGTTCATGCATTCCTTGTCAAATCTTGCATATGCATCCCGCATCGCATCCCGCATAGCATATCATCTTTGCATCATATTGTTTGAGCTTTGCACGTGGTTGATTGTGTTCCGTTTGCTTGTTTGTCTTGTTTGGGTAGAGCCGGGAGACGAGTTCGCTAAAGAGGAGCCCGTTGAGTTTGCTTTCGAGGATCCAGTCAACTCTGACAACTTTGCAGGCAAGATGATCATACCCTCGAAATCACTACTATCTTTGCTTTGCTAGATGCTCGCTCTTTTGCTATGCCATGCTACGATGCCTACCACTTGATTTCAAGCCTCCCAAATTGCCATGTCAAACCTCTAACCCACCATGTCCTAGCAAACCGTTGTTTGGCTATGTTACCGCTTTGCTCAACCCCTCTTATAGCGTTGCTAGTTGCAGGTGAAGATTGGAGACCGTTCCTTGTTGGAACATTTATTTACTTGTTGGGATATCATTATATTGCCATGTTATCTTAATGCATCTATATACTTGGTAAAGGGTGGAAGGCTCGGCCTCTCGCCTAGTGTTTTGTTCCACTCTTGCCGCCCTAGTTTCTGTCATATCGGTGTTATGTTCCCGGATTTTGCGTTCCTTACGCGGTTGGGTTATAATGGGAACCCCTTGATAGTTCGCCTTGATTAAAGCTTTTCCAGCAATGCCCAACCTTGGTTTTACCATTTGCCACCTAGCCTCTTTTTCCCTTGGGTTTCCGGAGCCCGAGGGTCATCTTACTTAAACCCCCCTGGGCCAGTGCTCCTCTAAGTGTTGGTCCAAATAGAGCCACTTGCAGCACCACCTCGGGGCAACTCGAGGGTTGGTTTTAGTTGTACGTAGTGTTCATGTGAGTGTTCCCTGAGAACGAGATATGTGCAGCTCCTATCGGGATTTGTCGGCACATTCGGGCGGTGTTGCTGGATTTGTTTTAACCTATCGAAGTGTCTTGAAGAACTGAGATACCGAGTCTGATCGGAACGTCTCGGGAGGAGGTCTATTCCTTCGTTGACCGTGAGAGCTTGTCATGGGCTAAGTTGGGACTCCCCTGCAGGGATTTGAACTTTCGAAAGCCGTGCCCGCGGTTACGGGCAGATGGGAATTTGTTAATGTCCGGTTGTAGATAACTTGAACCTTGATTTAATTAAAATGAATCAACCGTGACGGCCTCTTCTTGGTGGAGTCCGGGAAGTGGACACGGTGTTGGAGTAATGTTTGTGCAGGTTGCCCTCTAGTTACTCATTCGCGCTTTGCCTCCTCTTCTCGCTCTCTTTTGCGAACAGGTTAGCCACCATATATGCTAGTCGCTTGCTGCAGCTCCACATATTTACCTTGCCTTTCCTATTAAGCTTAAATAGTCTTGATCGCGAGGGTGCGAGATTGCTGAGTCCCTGTGGCTCACAGATTACTATTAAACCAGATGCAGGGCCTGATGATTCCGCTCTAGGTGATGCGCTTGAGCTCAAGTGGGAGTTCGACGAGGACTCTCAATGATACTACGTGTCTTTCCCTGATGATCAGTAGTGGTGCCCAGTTGGGGGTGATCGGGACCGTGTCGCATGTTGGGTTATCTTTTATTTTGGCGCCGTAGTCGGGCCATGAGTGTTTGAATGTTGTAATGCTATTTATGTACTTTGTGTGACGTGGCGAGTGTAAGCCAACTATGTATCTCCCCTTTATTATCTATATTACATGGGATGTTGTAATGATTGCCTAACTTGCAACATTGCTTTCAATGCGGTTATGCCTCTAAGTCGTGCCTCGACATGTGGGAGATAGAGCCGCATCGAGGGTGTTACAAAGCATCCACAACTACAACAAAAGTATTAAGGTAAACCTAACCATAGCATGAAACATATGGATCCAAATCAGCCCCTTACGAAGCAACACATAACCTAGGGTTTAAGCTTCTGTAACTCTAGCAACCCATCATCTACTTATTACTTCCCAATGCCTTCCTCTAGGCCCAAATAATGGTGAAGTGTCATGTAGTCAATGTTCACATAACACCACTAGAGGAGAGACAACATACATCTCATCAAAATATCGAACGAATACCAAATTCACATGACTACTAATAGCAAGACTTCTCCCATGTCCTCAGGAACAAACGTAACTACTCACAAAGCATAAACATGTTCATAATCAGAGGGGTATTAATATGCATATAGGATCTGAACATATGATCTTCCACCAATTAAACCAACTAGCATCAACTACAAGGAGTAATTAACACTACTAGCAACCTACTAGCACCAATCCCGGACTTAGAGACAAGAATTGGATGAAGATGTTGATGGAGATTGCCCTCTCTCGATGAGAGGAGCGTGGGTGATGACGATGGCGATGATTTCCCCCTCCGGGAGGGAAGTTCCCCCGGCAGAACAGCTCCGCCAGAGCCCTAGATTGGTCCCGCCAAGGTTCCGCCTCGTGGCGGCGGAGTTTCGTCCGAGAAGATGGCTTATGATTTTTTTCCATCGAGAGACTTCATATAGAATAAGATGGTCATCGGAGGGCCACCAGGGGGCCCACGAGGTAGGGGGCGCGCCCAGGGGGGTAGGGCGCGCCCCCACGCTCGTGAGCAGGGTGTGGCCCCCCTGGTGAACTTCTTCCGGTGAGTATTTTTTATATATTCTGAAAACGTCTTCCGTGAAGTTTCAGGACTTTTGGAGCTGTGCAGAATAGGTCTCTAATATTTGCTCCTTTTCCAGTCCAGAATCCCAGCTGCCGATATTTTCCCTCTTTATGCAAACCTTGTAAAATAAGAGAGAATAGGCATAAGTATTGTGGCATAATGTGTAATAACAGCCCATAATGCAATAAATATCAATATAAAAGCATGATGCAAAATGGACGTATCAACTCCCCCAAGCTTGGGCCTCGCTTGTCCTCAAGCGAAAGCCGAAATCGAAAAATATGTCCACATGTTTAGAGATAGAGGTGTCTATAAAAATAAAATACGGACATGAGGGCATCATGATCATTCTTAGAACAACAACTTATATAATTCTTGTCATATGATTTCTTATGCTAGAGTAATAATTCAATCACAATTTCAAGTATGAATCGTAAACTTCATTCAAAACTAACAAACTATAATCTCAGTCATTGGAGCAATTGCAATTTATCATAACATAGGAAAGAGTCAATGTATAAGAGCTTTTTAGCAAGTCCACATACTCAACTTTCATATAGTCTTTCACAATTGCTGACACTCACGAATACTTATGGGTATGGAGTTTTAATCGGACACAGAGAAAGATAGGGGCTTATAGTTTTTCCTCCCAATGTTTTACCTCAAGGGTAATGTCAACAATAATAGTTCATGGAAACTCACATCCAATTAGCCATATATACCAGGATCTTTCCAACATACTGTGCTTGCCAAAGGATGAAATGTAAAAAGGAAGGGTGAAGATCACCATGACTCTTATGCAAGGTAGGAGATAAAAGTAAAAGATATGCCCTTCGCAGAGGGAAGCAGAGGTTGTCATGCGCTTTTATGGTTGGATGCACAAAATCTTAATGCAAGAGAACGTCACTTTATATTGCCACTTGTGATATGGACCTTTATTATGCAGTTTGTCGCTTTTATTTCTTCCATGTCACACGATCGTATAAAGTTTATTTTCTCCCACACTAATAAGTCATACATATTTAGAGAGAAATTTTTATTGCTTTGCACCTATGACAACTTACTTGGAGGATCTTACTCAATCCATAGGTAGGTATGGTGGATCTCATGGCAAAACTGGTTTAAGGGTATTTGGAAGCACAAGTAGTGTCTCTACTTGGTGCGATGAATTTGGCTAGCATGAGAGGGAAAGGCAAGCTCAACCATGTTGGATGATCCATGATAATATAATTTATCTCAGATGTAAGAAAACATAACCCATTATGTTGTCTTCCTTGTCCAACGTCAACTCTTTAGCATGTCATATTTTAATGAGTGCTCACAATCATAAAAGATGTCCAAGATAGTATATTTATATGTGAAGACCTCTCTTTCTTTATTACTTCCTATTAATTGCAACGATGACCAAAACTATGCTTGTCAACTCTCAACAACTTTTATTCATCATACTTTTTCTATGTGAGCTCATTACTCTCCATAAGACTCACATGATCTCTTTGTTTGTTTTTATTTCTTTCTCTTTTCTTTTGTTCCCTTAGGATCATGGCAAAATAATCAAGCCCTTGACTCAACACTAATATTTATTATATAGCTCACGGACTCGATTACATAGAAGAATTATAAAGCAAAACTCACAACTATATCATACTAAGAACTTTTATTCTACTAGATCAAGATATTACCAGATCGAACTAAGAGAAACGGTAAAGGTAAAAGTGATGGTGATACGATACCGGGGCACTCCCCCAAGCTTGGCAGTTTGCCAAGGGGAGTGCCCATACCCATGTGATTATGTCTCCTTTGTGGTGAAGAAGGTGGAGTTGTTGATGATGGATAGTCGCACATCGAGCGTAGGAGGTCTTCTAACTTGCGAATAATGCCTTTGAGTGCGATGATATGCTCCTTCAACAAAATATTTTCACGTGTGAGATACTTATTTTGTATATGAGCTAACTCAATCATCTTGAAAGCTTCGATCTCTGTTGGGGTAAGAAGATTGTGATCAAGTTGAAGGGTGTCTTCTGTTGCCGGAACTTGGTCCTCCATGGCCTTCTTGATCCCTTCATCCTTGTTGATCTCCATGGGTTCTTCTCTCTTCAGCTCTATCTTCATTAGCCAAGCATCTTGCCCTCATGGTTGGAGGAGGAGGGAGACGACATAGTGCCTGGCCTTGACAACCCTGACAGAAAATAGCTCGAAACAAAGACAGGATATTTTTGCGTGATACGGGAGTCAAAACCTCCGGGAGATTATATAATGAACTTTTACTGACCAAAATACATCTCGTGTAAGAAAACGGAGTCCGGAGAGCGCACGAGGTGCCCACGAGGTAGGGGCCACGCCCAGGGGGGTAGGGCGCGCCCTCCACCCTCGTGTCCTTCCTGGACTGCTTCTTATTTTTCTATTTTTCTAAATATTCCAAAACGGAGAAATATTGCCTTAAAAACTGTTTTGGAGTCGGTTTACTTACCGTACCACATACCTATTCCTTTTCGGAGTCTGAAACGTTCCGAAAAGTGTCCCTTATGTATTCCTCTGGGGTTACGGTTTCAATAACATTGGTTTCAACATTTATGGGATTACCTAAGATATAATGTTTGATTCTTTAACCGTTCACCACCTTCAGATTTGTGCCTTCGAAGTTGTTGATTTTTATGGCATTGGAACAATAGACCTCCTCGATAACATAAGGACCTTCCCATTTAGAGAGAAGTTTTCCTGCAAAAAATCTTAAACGAGAGTTGTATAGCAATACATAGTCACCTACATTAAACTCACGCTTTTGTATCCTTTTATCATGCCATCTTTTAACTTTTTCTTTAAACAACTTGGCATTTTTGTAGGCTTGGGTTCTCCATTCATCGAGTGAGCTAATATCAAATAACCTCTTCTCACCGGCAAGTTTAAAATCACAATTGAGCTCTTTAATATCCCAATATGCCTTGTGTTCTAGTTTGAGAGGTAAGTGACATGCTTTTCCATAAACCATTTTATACGGAGACATACCCATAGGATTTTTATATGCAGTTCTATAGGCCCATAATGTATCCTCAAGTTTCTTGGACCAATTCTTTCTAGATCTATTAACAGTCTTTTGCAAAATTAATTTGAGCTCTCTATTACTCAATTCTACTTGACCACTAGACTGAGGATGATACGGAGATGCAATTCTATGATTAACATCATATTTAGCAAGCATTTTACGGAAAGCACCGTGAATAAAATGTGAACCACCATCAGTCATTAAATATCTAGGGACTCCAAATATTGGAAAAATAACTTATTTAAGCATTTTAATAGAAGTGTTATGACCAACACTACTAGTTGGAATACCTTCTACCCGCTTAGTAATGTAATCAACAGCAACTAAAATATGTGTATATCCATTAGAGGAAGGAAAAGGTCCCATATAGTCAAAGCCCCAAACATCAAATGGTTCAATAACAAGTGAATAATTCATAGGCATTTCTTGACATCTACTAATATTACCAATTCTTTGACATTCATCACAAGGTAAGACAAACTTACGGGCATCCTTGAAGAGAGTAGGCCAATAACAACCAGATTGCAATACCTTATGTGCAGTTCTATCTCCAGCATGGTGTCCTCCATAAGCTTCAGAGTGACACTTGCGTAGGATCTGTTCCTGTTCATGCTCAGGTACACAACGTCTAATAACACCATCTACTCCTTCTTTATAAAGATGTGGGTCATCCCAAAAGTAATGCCTCAAATCATAGAAGAACTTTTTCTTTTGCTGATATGTGAAACTAGGTGGTATAAGCTTAGCAACAATGTAATTAGCATAATCAGCATACCAAGGAGCAATATGAGAAGCATTTATAACATTAATTGCTCATTAGGAAAGCTATCATCAATAGGTAGTGGGTCATCAAGCACATTTTCTAACCTAGACAAGTTCTCTGCAACGGGGTTCTCAGCTCCCTTTCTATCAACAATATGTAAGTCAAATTCTTGTAGCAAGAGAACCCATCTAATAAGTCTAGGTTTAGCATCTTTCTTTTCCTTGAGATATTTAATAGCAGCATGATCAGTGTGAATAGTTACTTTAGAATCAACAATATATGGTCTGAACTTATCACAAGCAAATACAACTACTAAGAATTCTTTTTCAGTAGTAGCATAATTTCTTTGAGCATTGTCTAGGGTTTTACTAGCATATTGAATAACATTTAATTTCTTATCAACTCTTTGTCCTAGAACAGCACCTACAGCATAATCACTAGCATCACACATAATTTCAAAGGGTAAATTCCAATCAGGTGGCTAAACAATAGGTGCAGAGATCAATGCTTTCTTAAGTATTTCAAATGCTTCTACACAATCATCATCAAAGACAAATGGTATATCTTTTTGTAATAAATTAGTAAGAGGCCGAGAAATTTTTGAGAAGTCCTTAATGAACCTCCTATAAAACCCGGCATGACCAAGGAAACTTCTTATACCTTTGATGTCCTTGGGACATGGCATCTTCTAAATAGCATCAACCTTGGCTTTATCAACCTCAATACCTCTTTCAGAAACTTTGTGCCCCCAGACAATACCTTCATTAACCATAAAGTGGCACTTTTACCAATTCAAGACAAGATTAGTTTCTTCACATCTCTGCAAAACTCGATCAAGGTTGCTCAAGCAATCATCAAAAGAAGATCCATAGACGGAGAAATCGTCCATGAAAACCTCACAAATATTTTCACAAAAGTCAGAGAATATAACCATCATGCATCTTTGAAAGGTAGTAGGTGCATTACATAGACCAAAAGCCATACGTCTATAAGCAAAAGTACCAAAAGGGCAAGTAAAAGTAGTCTTTGATTGATCTTTGGCTGACACAGGTATTTGAGAGAAACCAGAATAACCATCTAGAAAGCAAAAATGTGTATGTTTGGATAATCTTTCTAGCATTTGATCGATAAAAGGTAAGGGGTAATGATCCTTTTTAGTGGCCTTATTTAATTTGCGGAAATCAATTACCATCCTATAACCTGTAATAATTCTTTGAGGAATCAATTCATCTTTATCATTAGGAACGACAGTAATACCTCCCTTCTTAGGGACACAATGGACAGGACTTACCCACTGACTATCAGCAACGGGATAAATTATACCTGCCTCAAGAAGCTTTAGTATTTCTTTTCTTACCACTTCTTTCATTTTAGGATTTAGCCGTCGTTGATGATCACGAATTGGTTTAGCATCTTCTTCCAAATTAATTTTATGTTGACATAGAGTGGGACTAATGCCCTTAAGATCATCAAGAGTATACCCAATAGCAACACGGTGCTTCTTCAGAGTTTTCCAATAATCTCTCTTCCTCATGCTCTGAAAGGTTAGCACTAATAATAATAGGATATATCTTTTTCTCATCAAGATAAGCATATTTAAGAGTATCAGATAACGGTTCAAGCTCAAACACGGGATCACCCTTAGGTGGAGGAGGATCCCCTAGGATTTCAATAGGCAAATTGTGTTTTAGAATAGGTTCCTGTTTAAAGAATACGTCATCTATTTCCCTTCTTTCATTCATAAACATGTCATTTTCATGGTCTAGCAAATATTGTTCTAAAGGATCACTAGGAGGTACAACAATAGAAGCAAGACCAATAATTTCATCCTTACTAGGTAATTATTCTTCACGGTGTTGTCTACTAAATTTAGAGAAATTAAATTCATGAGTCATATCATCTAAACCGATAGTAACAACATCCCTTTTGCAATCTATGGTATCATTAACAATGTTTAAGAAGGGTCTACAAAATATAATGGGACAAAAGCTATCTTGTGGGGAACCAAGAACAAGAAAATCAACAGGATATTTAGTTTTCCCACATAAGACTTCAACATCTCTAACAATTCCCATTGGTGAAATAGTATCTCTATTGGCAAGTTTAATTGTGACATCAATATCTTCTAACTCAACATGTGCAATATCATGCATGATTTGTCTATATAGGCTAATAGGTATTGCACTTGCACTGGCACCCATATCACATAAGCCATGATAACAATGATCTCCTATTTTCACAAAAATAACAGGCATGCCTACCACAGGTCTAGGTTTATCTTTAGCACAAGGTTTAGCAATTCTAGTAGTTTCATCACAGAAATAAATAACATGCCCATCAATATTATCAGCCAAGAGATCTTTAACAAAAGCAATATCAGGTTCAACTTTAATTTGCTCAGAAGGTGTATAAGTTTTAATATTGCTTTTGCGAACCACAGTTGAAGTTTTAGCATGATCCTTTATCCTAACAGGGAAAGGTGGTTTCTCAACATAAGAAGTAGGAACAATTGGATCATTATAAGTGATAATCTTTTCTTCAACTTTAATAGGTGCAGCTACTTTTACTTCTATGGGAGGATGATATTTAAACCACTTCTCCTTGGGGAGATCAACATAAGTAGCAAAAGATTCACAGAAATAAGCTACTATCTCAGAGTCAAGTCCATATTTAGTGCTGAATTTATGGAAAACATCGGTATCCATAAAAGATTTAACACAATCAAACCTAGGTGTCATACCTGACTCCTTACCTTTCTCGAGGTCCCAATCTTCAGAGTTGCATTTAATTCTTTCCAATAAATCCCATTTGAATTCAATAATCTTCATCATAAAAGAGCCAACACAAGAAGTATCAAGCATGGTGCGATTGCTATCAGAAAGCCGAGCATAAACATTTTGAATAATCATTTCTCTTGAGAGCTCATGATTGGGGCATGAATATAACATTGATTTAAGCCTCCCCCAAGCTTGAGCGATGCTTTCTCCTTCGTGAGGCCAAAAATTATATATATAATTGTGATCATGATGAACAAGATGCATAGGATAAAACTTCTGATGAAATTCCAATTTCAATCGTTTGTAATTCCATGACCCCATATCATCACATAGCCTATACCATGTCGATGCATCTCCCTTCAAAGATAAAGGGAAGACCTTCTTCTTAACAACAGCTCCGGGTACACCTGCAAGCTTAAATAATCCACAAACTTCATCCACACATATTAAGTGCTCATCAGGATGCTTTGTTCCATCTCCTAAAAAAGGATTAGCTAGCAGTTTTTCTATATACCCGAAGGAATTTCAAAGCAGACATTTTCATTTTCAGTACGTTCAGTAGGTTGAGGAGCAACTCTTTGCTCTACTGGTCGGGGTGAAGATACCCCGAACAAGCCCCTCAGAGGATTACTTTCCATAGTAACAAGTGACAGTAAATTTCAGCACAATATATAAATTTTTCCTTACCAAATTCCACCTACCAAAGGCGCTTCACCCCCCGGCAACGGCGCCAGAAAAGAGTCTTGATGACCCACAAGTATAGGGGATCTATCATAGTCCTTTCGATAAGTAAGAGTGTCGTACCCAACGAGGAGCAGAAGGAAATGATAAGCGGTTTCCAGCAAGGCATTCTCTGCAAGTACTGAAATAAGTGGTAACAAATAGTTTTGTGATAGGATAATTTGTAACGAGCAACAAGTAACAAAAGTAAATAAAGTGCAGCAAGGTGGCACAATCCTTTTGTAGCAAAGGACAAGCCTGGACAAACTCTTATATAGAGAAAAGCGCTCCCAAGGGCACGTGGGAATATCGTCAAGCTAGTTTTTATCATGCTCATATGATTCGCGTTTGGTACTTTGATAATTTGGTATGTGGGTGGACCGGTGCTTGGGTAATGTCCTTACTTGAACAAGCATCCCACTTATGATTAACCTCCATTGCAAGCATCCGCAACTACAACAAAAGTATTAAGGTAAATCTAACCATAGCATGAGACATATGGATCCAAATCAGCCCCTTACGAAGCAACGCATAAACTTGGGTTTAAGCTTCTGTCACTCTAGCAACCCATCATCTACTTATTACTTCCCAATGCCTTCCTCTAGGCCCAAATAATGGTGAAGTGTCATGCAGTCGACGTTCACATAACACCACTAGAGGAGAGAGAACATACATCTCAGCAAAATATCGAACGAATACCAAATTCACATGACTACTAATAGCAAGACTTCTCCCATGTCCTCAGGAACAAACGTAACTACTCACAAAGCATAAACATGTTCATAATCAGAGGGGTATTAATATGCATATAGGATCTGAACATATGATCTTCCACCAATTAAACCAACTAGCATCAACTACAAGGAGTAATTAACACTACTAGCAACCTACTAACACCAATCCCGGACTTGGAGACAAGAATTGGATACAAGAGATGAACTAGGGTTTTGAGAGGAGATGGTGCTGATGAAGATGTTGATTGAGATTGCCCTCTCCCAATGAGAGGAGCGCGGGTGATGACGATGGCGATGATTTGCCCTCCGGGAGGGAAGTTTCCCCGGTAGAACAGCTTCGCCAAATCCCTAGATTGGTTCCGCCAAGGTTCCGCCTCGTGGCGGCGGATTTTCGTCCGAGAAGATGGCTTATGATTTTTTTCCATCGAGAGACTTCATATAGAAGAAGATGGTCATCGGAGGGCCACCAGGGGGGCCCATGAGGTAGGGGGCGCGCCCAGGGGGTAGGGCGCGCCCCTCACCCTCGTGGGAAGGGTGTGGCCCCCCTGGTGAACTTCTTCCGAAGAGTATTTTATATATATTCTAAAAACGTCTTCCGTGAAGTTTCAGGACTTTTGGAGCTGTGCAGAATATGTCTCTAATATTTGCTCCTTTTCTAGCCCAGAATCCCAGCTGCCGGCATTCTCCCTCTTTATGCAAATCTTGTAAAATAAGAGAGAATATGCATAAGTATTGTGACATAATGTGTAATAACAACCCATAATGCAATAAATATCAATATAAAAGCATGATGCAAAATGGACGTATCAACCACCCCGACTGTGGGCCGATTTTTGTCAATATTTTTGATTGGTGCAATTTATTCTCTGCCGAGATATATAGCCAGTAGCCCTCAAGGCGTTTATCGGTCTAAAACCCGAGATGCACCTGAAAGATGACATAAGACCGCTGATCCCAGTAGCCGCTGAGACTCAGGTTGATTTGCAAAATCGGCCTGAGTATCAACTCCTAGCTCGGCAGAATACTCCGGGACACAAAAAGCGGTGTGCAAAGTCCTCAAGACTCATGTTGGGTGCAGCTGACCAACCTGAGGATCATAATCTCCTTGAATACTATATTGCACTTAAATTTTCTGCACTGGATTGCCAATGCAGTAGCCCCCGAGACACTGGTCGGGTGGCAACACCAGATCTGGTGATCGATGTGCCCCTTTAATATTAGTAAATGATAAGCCTGAAGCCTAGTAGCCCCCGAGCCTTAATTCCAGCATGGGTGGCCAAATTAAGGATTGATATCCAGAGTAAAATCACAAATTATGTGTAATGATTCTATGTATCCAAGTACTTTACATCATTAATGCTCGGATCCACATTGTACAAAACTTTGTTGACTGACCATCGGCTTCTACCTCCTCGGCCAGTAGCTGAGGAATGTTCCTACTTTATAAAGTCGTTATAAGGGCAAAGATTTATGGAAAACAAGGCAATCCGGCCATACGGTTTTATAAACAAAGGTACGCGAAGAGATATGTTATATTACTTAATGTAAGAAAAATCTTCCAAGGAAAATAGTCTCGCTATCGGTTCCTTTCTTTGGGTCGTCATGCGTATCATGATCATGAACTCACCTTCGATCAATGTGGGAAGAAAATATTGAGGATTTAGTTTGGGGAAAGTTCCCAAACTTTGTGGTATTAATGAACCAAATTTTTTACTTCCGTCCTTGCCGACCAATGTGATCCTTTAAGATCGCTAGCTTTTGGCTTCACCTAGTCTGAGGTACTAACTCGGATGACCCGGTAGTAACAATCACAGAGGTGCTCCCTTTACCGCCTAGCCGAACAATCGGGAACATAGTGGTAAGCACAGGAGCCAGGACACACAGCTTGGGAAAAATCTTAAGTCAAATTGATGCATATTTATGGCTTTATAATGATGATTAAGGAAGGCAGCCCTTGTATATTAAATACAAATGACGATGATATGTTTATTTTGACTCCATTGTGACCGTTTATCAGTTGGAAGTGGCCCATCGTCGGCTTCTACCCCTTTGTAGATACTACGCAGACAACCCTTAGCCGATGTTTCGATGCCCGAAGGCGGTTGTGTTAGCGGAAACGAGGCAATCAGATATGCAGGCTTTATAACTTTCAGTTAGTCATAGGAGCTTTAAACGGGGGAATCTAGCTACGAGGCCCCAGTTAGTGTTCGGCGACATCCGTGGTCAAGCCGTAAACACTTCGGCCAATGTTATGAACGGCCTGTCATTTAACATAGTCATCGGATCGCTGACCAGTTTACGCTTATTGTGACAATCAGTTTTCGACTTTCTCCACTGAGGTTCTTAACCATGCGAGCTAGAAGCACAATCACAGTGGTTCTCCCTTTGCACACCTAGCCGAACAAAGCAGAACGTAGGGGGCAAGTACAGGAGCCGGGTGACCCAACTATTTGACCCAAGACACAATTTGAAACCGATGCATATATAGCAATATCTGAGAATGTTTTTGCCGAATCTATAAAGGTGTCCGGCGTTGCAGTGCGAGACTTATGCTGAAAAAACACAAATAGTTTAAAGTGCCATAAGCTTCGAAAACCAAAAAAGTCAGTAAAAACCCGACGTCCGAACAAGCTCAAGTGTTTGGTGTGCCAATCCGAAAATTGGAAGAAAAAAATGTGCTTCTGTCGTGCTTTAACACGACACATCCGATCTCAAGACTTCACGCGGGTCAGCCTACGGCTTCAAGCTCCTTATCCCAAAGGCGGAGTACTTCCCCGCGGTCAGTTTAGCAAACTAAACTCGAGCGGCTTTTAGAGAGAAGACAGGCTATCTGGCTATTGGCCATACACTCGAGTCGAAAAAGGAGCGGTAGAAAAAGACTTTGCAACGACCAAGAAGAAAACACATTTACTATAAAACAACTCATATAAATTTTAAGAGCCCCCAAGTGACTTGGGTAAAAGAATTTTATGTATAATGATTGTATGTACCGAAGTACTTATATCATATTTGTGTTCACCCGAACTTTAAATGTGTCTTAACCGACCGTCGGCTTCTCCCTCTTCGGTTAAGGTTCGAAAAGTGTTATGTACTCCACCTGTCGAGAATATCGATGGTGTTTCCGATAACCAGGCAATCAGGCCATAAGGTTGTAACAGACAAAGCGCACTTAGGGAACTTATGCTATATTACCGACGAAGTGTAAGAAGCATCTTCGAATAAAATAGTACCTCCACCGATACCATTCTTCGGTTGCTCATTGTTACTATGAGACTTGTGCAATAGATTTTTTGTATTCATGAGTTCCGTTGTGTGCCGACCATAATTGAAAGCAATAAGAGCGCTAGCTTTCGACTTCACCCAGTCTAAGGTACTAACTCAGATGACCCGGTAGTAACAATCGCAGAGGTGGTTCCTTTACTCCCTAGCTGAACAATCGGGAACGTAGGGGTAAGCACAGGAGCCAGGCAACCCAGCTTGCGAAACACTTAAGTCAACATGGTGCATATTGTGGCGTAATACACGAACAAGGAACGAAGCCATACAAGTATAATCATATGCAAGAGGAAAGGCTTCATAAAGGAAGCCCCTAAATAAACGGGGTATTTGAATTTGTGTGTCACAAACAAAGTTTTAACAAGGAAGTTTTTCGCATATAACTTTTTGCCAAAAAAGTATGATGCTTTGGTCGAACCAAAAAAAATTAAAACTGAAAGTTTTTGACCATGAAAGCGACTTAGCTGGTTAATGTGCTCGATGTTGATGACACATGCCGAGATTGTGGCGGGACGAGATCCCAGCCCCCAAGCCGGTCCCGAGATGTCCGAGTAAAGAGCTCGGTTTGATGAAGTGGTGACGCAGCATAGTCGATGGGCGAGGTGAAAACCCCAGTCCGACCGCGGCGACGGAGTAGGCCAGCAGTGTGACGCCCAAGCCCCCAATGTGTGTTAATGAAGTGATGATGAAGCCCCCGGTCTAGCCGAGGTGATGCGGTAGGTCGACAAGGTGACGACAGAAACCCCACATCAGCACATTGATGCGCCAAGGTAATAGCGTTGCCCGACCAAAATCATTTACCTGTGCACAAAGATAGTGCAATCCGAAGATCATAATAATGATAATAATAATAATAAATCTCTGCATAATTAATAATTTAAGCAAAGTGAATAATAAGAGAAATATGGCTCGTGTGCCGAACACTCGATGAGGTAGAGCTCTCTCAGTGATGCTGAAGTCCCCGAGGCAACAGAACATGACGGTGTGGCGATTCGACCAACAAGGTGATCACGCGAGCTAATTTATGCCGATTGGGACAACGACGTCGGCTTGCCAAAGTGACTGTGTGACGCAGTCGAAGTCGATCACCTACACACATAAAATAGTGCGGTCCAAAAAGGATAATTATCTTTCGCAAAAATAATTTATTGAAAGAGATGTAGCCTGGCGCCGAAGTCAGTGTCGATGCAGGGCATCGACGTGATGCGGTGAAGGCAGGGCAAAGCTTGACTCCATAGGCCGGTCTGAGTTCCGGGTGCGGCATTCGCCGAACTGTATACGGAAACTGACCGAACCACCACACGACCATTGTTAATGAGGCCACCATTTGATAGACCTGTGTACAGATGATGAAAACAAACCAGAGTAATAATTCCTTGGAAAAAATAAACCCAAGCAAGAAAAAAAATAGGATTAATAGCACCTGATTTATCTGTTGTAGCAATCTGGAGAAAGGTTACTCCCAAAATTGGGACTCGATCACACACCCATTGCCTGATGGGTGATGAAGCGGTGGCATGGCGATGCTGGCAAAGGTTGGCTCGCCGAGGCAAAGCCCGTGGTCCAGCTAATGTGATGAAGCTGGTCGGCTGGTGACGCCGAAGTCTCCGAAGTAAGTTGATGAAGAGATGGCGAAGCCCTCGGTCTAGCCGAGGAGATGGAGCAGGTTGGTAAGGAGATGTTGCAGCTGTCATGTCAGCCGAGGTGTTGAAGCAGTTCGGTGCGATGGACATTGGCTTGAAGAAGCAACAGTGCGGCCATGCCGACGCAGGTTGTAACTTGTGACGCGGTCAATGCCGGCTTGATGAAGTGACCATGCGGTGATGCCCGTGTGCCCGCTTCGTGTAGTCCATGGGGTGGTGATGTTGGTGATGATTTATCATTGGTGATTCTGAACTCTTGTTCTCTCGCCGAGATGATGATCCGAAGAAGTTGAGCTCGGCTCAAAAAGCGACGACGTGTCTAGCGCAGGTCGACAGTCGTGGAGCAATATTACCGGACTGGTTTGACACCAGCATGATGGTGAAGATTACCTCAGAGGAGGCTTAAAATTTTATGGGCACGTGTTTAAAAACAATGCACAATACCCTAGAAGAAAATTCCTTTAAGAAGGTTGTCGAATATCACTTTCATAAAGAAACATGAATTCTGGTCGGATCCGTATTCGCGCAGAAAACAGATCCGAAAAGTAATGCACTAATCGCAAGGTTCCTGGAGTTTGGATGGTCGGATTGAGCTGAAATTTTAAGGGGTGACAGATATAGAAATTCCGCAGCCGATCAATGGTTGGATCTTCCAAAGGACGTCTGAGGTAGGTGCTGGAGACCACGCCCTAAACTCATCCAGATTTCCGTCCAGATTTGACAAGGCTCCGATATATCATAGATTGCCGGAGATTTCTCCATCGGAACTCGACGAAATTTTGCATGGTTGTTGTAGATTTAATTCCGCACAATTTCACCAAAAGAATCGTCAAAGTGATGCTCGAGGAGATGGTGGCAGCAGATACAAGTTTGCTGTCTGGAAAAACAGCACGGTGGTTCGAGGGCAATGATGATGTTGAGCCCTCGAGCTCCATGGATGATTCCTCCATGATCTTGATAGAGATCGGAGTTGATGTTGATAAAGGCCCTCGTCCGAACATGATGATCTAACATGGAGCACAGTCCTCAGCCGAACCAAGGTGACCAGTCGAGCTGGTGACGAAGATGCCGACATCACAGTTGATCTGCAGACGAGCCATTGATCCTTTGTCGATCTCATAGAGGAACTCTCAATGAAAGCACCATTGTCGGTGTCAAAACCGGTAGATCTCGGGTAGGGGGTCCAAAGCTGTGTATCATGGATCGATGGGTAACAGGAGACAGGGGACACGATGTTTACCCAGGTTCGGGCCCTCTTGATGGAGGTCAAACCCTACGTCCTGCTCTTGTTTATATTGATGGAGTATCAAGTACAGAGTTGATCTACCTCGAGATCACATGTTGTGGTCTAAAACCTAAGGGTATGATGAATAATATCGTCCTCATCTATTGTCTAGCCTGGCCACGACTTATATAACATACTAGAGGCCTAGGATAACAAGAGTCCTAGTTGAATACGTCGGTGGAGAGGAGTCCTTGTCTTGATCACCAAGTCTTGTGGAATCTTCCTCGTATATGTCTTCGGCTGTCCGAACTGGCCCATGAGTAAACGGCCATGTGGTCCTCGGCCCAATCCAACTGATCGGGAGACAATGTGGTGAGTACCCCCTAGTCCAGGACACTATCACCAGGTGCGCCTTGGTGGGTTGTGCCCACCTCGGGTGCCCCCGGACCGCCTCTTTGCTCTATAAATACCACAATATTCCAGAAACCCGAAAGGCATCGACGGAATATTCATCCAGCTGCCGCAGAGTCCAGAACCACCAGACCCAATCTAGACACCATCTCGGATGGGGTTCACCACCTCCATTGGTGCCTCTCTGATGATGCGTGAGTAGTTCTTTGTAGACCTTCGGGTCCGTAGTTAGTAGCTAGATGGCTTTCTCTCTCTTGCTGAGTTCTCAATACAATGGTCTCTTGGAGATCCATATGATGTAACTCTTTTGCGGTGTCTTTGTTGGGATCTAATGAACTTCGAGTTTATGATCAGTCATATCTTTTATATCCATGAAAGTTATTTGAGTTTCTTTGATCTCTTATATGCATGATCTCTTATAGCCTCATATTTCTTCTCCAATATTTGGGCTTTGTTTGGCCAACTTGATCTATTTATCTTGCAATGGGAAGAGGTGCCCGGTAGTGGGTTCGATCTTACGGTGCTTGATCCTAGTGACAGAAAGGGAACCGACACGTATGTATCGTTGCTACTAAGGATAAAAAGACGAGATCTATATCTACCGCCATATAGATAAACGGATCTTGTCTACATCATGTCATTGTTCTTATTGCATTACTCCGTTTTTCCATGAACTTAATACACTAGATGCATGCTGGATAGTGGTCGATGTGTGGAGTAATAGTAGTAGATGCAGGCAGGAGTCGGTCTACTAATCTTGGATGTGATGCCTATGTAATGATCATTGCCTGGATATCGTCATAATTATTTGAGGTTCTATCAATTGCCCAACAGTAATTTGTTTACCCACCATTTGCTATTTTCTCGAGAGAAGCCACTAGCAAAACCTACGACCCCCGGGTCTTCTTTCTCATATATTTGCCTTGCGATCTACTTTTCCTTTGCATTTTTATTCAGATCTATTAAACCAAAAATCCAAAAATACCTTGTTGTGTTTTATCTTTATTTATTTTATTTGACGTTCGATCTATCAATCTACTACAGTTTACCTCACATCCGTTTGCCTATCTTGAGGCGTCGTACCCCGAAAGGGACTGGCAACCCCTTTAACATGTCGGGTTGCGAGGTGTTGTTATTTGTGTGCAGGTGCTGCTTATGATGTGTTGCTTGGTTCTCCTACTGGTTCGATACCTTGGTTTCATAACTGAGGGAAATACCTACCGTCGCTGTGCTACATCATCCCTCCCTCTCCATGGAAATACCGACGTAGTTCCAGCTACCATCATACAGTTACGACGTTCGGACACACCATTACGTTGTGGTGTTCCAGGTGGCGTGAGTTATGAAACTATTCCACATTGTTTTAAATGAAGGCCAAACTCACAACTCAAATATTCACCTCCACGATTAGATCGTAGAAACTTTATTTTCTCGTTACGATGATTTTCCACTTCACTCTGAAATTCTTTGAACTTTTCAAATGTTTCAGACTTATGTTTCATTAAGTAGATATACCCATATCTGCTCAAATCATCTGTGAAGGTCAAAAAATAACGATACCCGCCATGAGCCTCAACACTCATCGGACTGCATACATCAGTATGTATTTTTTCCAATAAGTTAGTGGCTCGCTCCATTGTTCCGAAAAACGGAGTTTTAGTCATCTTGCTCATGAGGCATGGTTCACAAGTATCAAGTGATTCATAATCAAGTGATTCCAATAGCCCATCAGCATGGAGTTTCTTCATGCGCTTTACACCAATATGACCTAAACAGCAGTGCCACAAATAAGTTGCACTATCATTATTAACTTTGCATCTTTTGGCATTGATATGTCTCCAATGTATCTATAATTTTTGATTGTTCCATGCTATTATATTATCTGTTTTGGATGTTTAATGGGCTTAATATACCTTTTTATATTATTTTTGGGACTAACCTATTAACCGAAAGCCCAGTGCAAATTGCTGTTTTTTTGCCTACTTCAGTGTTTCGCAGAAAAGGAATATCAAACGGAATCCAAACGGAATGAAACCTTTGCTAGGATTGTTTTTGGAACAAATGCAATCCAGGAGACTTGGAGTGGACGTTAAGGAAACAGCGAGGCCACGAGGCAGAAGGGCGCGCCCCCACCCTCGTGGGCCCCTCGCAGCTCCACCGACCTACTTCTTTCGCCTATATATACTCTTATACCCTGAAACCTTCGGGGAGAGCCACGAAACACCTTTTCCGCCGCCGCAACCTTCTGTACCCGTGAGATCCCATCTTGGGGCCTTTTCCGGCAATCTGTCGGAGGGGGATTCGATCACGGAGGGCTTCTACATCAACACCATAGCCTCTCCGCTAATGTGTGAGTAGTTTACCATAGACCTTCAGGTCCATAGTTATTAGCTAGATGGCTTCTTCTCTCTCATTGGATCTCAATACAAAGTTCTCCTTGATCTTCCTGGAGATCTATTCGATGTAACTCTTTTGAAGTGTGTTTGCCGAGATTCGATGAATTGTGGGTTTATGAACTTGATTATCTATGAATATTATTAGATTCTTCTCTGAATTCTTATATGCATGATTTGATATCTTTGCAAGTCTCTTTGAATTATCAGTTTAGTTTGGCCTACTAGATTGATCTTTCTTGCAATGGGAGAAGTGCTTAGCTTTGGGTTCAATCTTGTGGTGCTCGATCCCAGTGATAGAAGGGAAACGACACATATTGTATTGTTGCCATCGAGGATAAAAAGATGGGGTTTATATCATATTACTTGAGTTTATCCCTCTACATCATGTCATCTTGCCTAATGCGTTACTCCGTTCTTATGAACTTAATACTCTAGATGCATGCTCGATAGTGGTCGATGTGTGGAGTAATAGTAGTAGATGCAGAATCATTTCGGTCTACTTGTCACGGACATGATGCCTATATTCACGATCATTGCCTTAGATATCATCATAACTATGCGCTTTTCTATCAATTGCTCGGCAGTAATTTGTTCACCCACCATAATACATGCTATCTTGAGAGAAGCCACTAGTGAAACCTATGGCCCCCGGGTCTACCTTACATCATATAAGTTTCCAATCTACAATTCTTGTCTACTATTTATTTTACAATCTTTATTTTCCAATCTATACCACAAAAATACCAAAAATATTTATCTTATTATATTTATCAGATCTCACTTTTGCAAGTCGACGTGAAGGGATTGACAACCCGTTTATCGCGTTGGTTGCAAGGCTCTTATTTGTTTGTGCAGGTACTAGGTGATTTGCATGTAGTCTCCTACTGGATTGATACCTTGGTTCTCGAGAACTGAGGGAAATAATTACGCTACTTTGCTGCATCACCCTTTCCTCTTCAAGGGAAAACCAACGCATGCTCAAGAGGTAGCAAGAAGGATTTCTGGCACCGTTGCCGGGGAGATCTATGCACAAGTCAAGACATACCAAGCACCCATCACAAACTCTTATCCCTCGCGTTAAATTATTTGCCATTTGCCACCCGTTTTCCTCTCCCCCACATCACCTTTTCCATTTTATTTGCCCTTTTTTCGTTCGTCTCTTTTTGCTTGCTTCTTCTGTGCTTGCTTGTTGGATTGATTGATTGTAATGATGGCTCAAGATAATACTAAATTGTGTGACTTTTCCAATACCAACAATAATGATTTTATTAGCACCCTGGTTGCTCCTATTACCGATGCTGAATCTTGTGAAATTAATGCCGCTTTGTTGAATCTTGTCATGAAAGATCAATTTTCTGGCCTTCCTAGTGAAGATGCCGCTACCCATCTAAACAACTTCGTTGATTTGTGTGATATGCAAAAGAAGAAAGATGTGGATAATGATATTGTTAAATTGAAGCTATTTCCGTTTTCGCTTAGAGATCGTGCTAAAACTTGGTTCTCTTCTTTGCCTAAAAATAGTATTGATTCATGGAATAAGTGCAAAGATGCTTTTATCTCTAAGTATTTTCCTCCCGCTAAGATCATCTCTCCTAGAAACGATATTATGAATTTTAAGCAACTTGATCATGAGCATGTTGCACAAGCTTGGGAGAGGATGAAATTAATGATACATAATTGCCCTACACATGGTTTGAATTTATGGATGATTATACAAAAAATTTATGCTGGATTGAATTTTGCTTCTATAAATCTTTTAGAGTCGGCAGCGGGAGGCACTTTTATGGAAATCACTTTAGGAGAAGCTACTAAACTCCTAGACAATATTATGGTTAATTATTCTCAATGGCACACCAAAAGATCTATTAGTAAAAAGGTTCATGCGATAGAAGAGATTAATGTCTTGAGTGGAAAGATGGATGAACTTATGAAATTGTTTGCTAATAAGAGTGTTTCTTATGATCCTAATGATATGCCTTTGTCTACTTTGATTGAGAATAATAATGAATATATGGATGTGGATTTTGTTGGTAGGAACAACTTTGGTAATAACGCGTATAGAGGAAACTTTAATTCTAAGCCGTTCCCTAGTAATTCCTCTAATAATTATGGTAATTCCTACAACAACTCTTATGGAAATTTTAATAAGATGCCCTCTGATTTTGAGACTAGTGTTAAAGAATTTATGAATTCGCAAAAGAATTTCAATGCTTTGATTGAAGAAAAATTGCTTAAGATTGATGAGTTGGCTAGGAACGTGGATAGAATTTCTCTTGATGTTGATTCTTTGAAATGTAGATCTATTCCACCTAAGCATGATATCAACGAGTCTCTCAAAGCCATGACAATTTCCATTGATAAGTGCAAAGAAAGAACCGCTAGGATGCGTGCTAAGAAAGATTGCTTTGTGAAAGCGTGTTCTTCTAGTTTTCATGATAATAATGATGAAGATCTAAAAGTGATTGGTGTGTCTCCTATTAAATCTTTGTTTTCCAATATGAATCTTGATAAAGATGGGACTGGAGATGACTCAACTTTAGTCAGAAGTCATCCCAATGATTCAGAGTTTTTAGATCTTGATGCAAAAATTAATAAAAGTGGGATTGAAGAGGTCAAAACTTTATATAGCAATGAACCCACTATATTGGATTTCTAGGAATTTAATTATGATAATTGCTATTTGATAGATTGCATTTCCTTGCTGCAATCCGTGTTAAATTCTCCTGATGCTTATGATCAATACAAAGCTTTTACTAAACACATCATTGATGGTTTAATGGAATACCATAAAGAAAAGCTTGAATTAGAAGTTTCTATCCCTAGAAAACTTTATGATGAGTGGGAACCTACTATTAAAATTAAGATTAAAGATTATGAATGTTATGCTTTATGTGATTTGGGTGCTACTGTTTTGACAATTCCAAAAACTTTGTGTGATGTGCTAGGTTTCCGTGAATTTGATGATTGCTCTTTGAATTTGCATCTTGTGGATTCCACCATTAAGAAACCTATGGGAAGGATTAATGATGTTCTTATTGTTGCAAATAGGAATTATGTGCCCGTAGATTTTATTGTTCTTGATATAGATTGCAATCCTACATGTCCTATTATTCTTGGTAGACCTTTCCTTAGAACGATTGGTGCAATTATTGACATCAAAGAAGGATATATTAGATTCCAATTTCCTTTAAGGAAAGGCATGTAACACTTTACTAGAAAGAAAATTAAATTACCTTATGAATCTATTATGAGAGCCACTTATGGATTGCATACCAAAGATGACAATACCTAAATCTATTCTTGTTTTATGCCTAGCTAGGGGCGTTAAATGATAGCGCTTGTTGGGAGGCAACCCAATTTTATTTTTGTTCATTGCTTTTTGTTCCTGTTTAGTAATAAATAAATCATATATCCTCTATTATGATAGTGTTTGTGCCAAGTAAAGCCTTTAGGATCTTCTTGGGTGATTATTATTTGATCTTGCTAAAAAAAACAGATCAATTCCAACTGCAGTAGATCAATATACAAATTATTTAGGACGTCCAATTTTCTCAGGATTTTTGGAGTTACAGAAGTATTAGAAACCTACAGATTACTATAGACTGTTCTGTTTTTGACAGATTCTGTTTTCCGTGTGTTGTTTGCTTATTTTGATGAATCCATGGCTAGTATCGGGGGGGGGGGGTATGAACCATAGAGAAGTTGGAATACAGTAGGTTTAACACCAATATAAATAAAGAATGATTTCATTATAGTACCTTAAGGTGGTGATTTTTTTTCTTATACTAACGGAGCTCATGAGATTTTGTGTTGAGTTTTGTGTTGTGAAGTTTTCAAGTTTTTGGGTAACGATTTGACAGGTTTTGGAACAAGGAGTGGCAAGAGCCTAAGCTTGGGGATGCCCAAGGCACCCCAAGGTAAAATACAAGGACAACCAAAAAGCCTAAGCTTGGGTATGCCCCGGAAGGCATCCCCTCTTTCTTCTTCGTCTATTGGTAACTTTACTTGAGGTTATATTTTTATTCACCACATGATATGTGTTTTGCTTGGAGCGTCTTGTATGATTTGACTCTTTGCTTTTTAGTTTACCACAATCATCCTTGTTGTATACACCTTTTGGGAGAGACACACATGAATCGAAATTTATTAGAATACTCTATGTGCTTCACTTATATCTTTTGAGCTAGATAATTTTGCTCTAGTGCTTCACTTATATTTTTTAGAGCACGGTGGTGGTTTTATTTTGTAGAAATTATTGATCTCTCATGCTTCACTTATATTATTTTGAGAGTCTTTTAGAACAGAATGGTAATTTTCTTTGGCTATAAAATTGGTCCTAATATGATAGGCATTCAAGATGGGTATGATAAAAACTTTCATATAGAGTGCATTGAATACTATGATACTTGATAGATGTTTTGAGATATAAAGGTGGTAATGTTAGAGTCATGCTAGTTGGGTAATTGTGAAATTGAGAAATACTTGTGTTAAAGTTGGCAAGTCCCGTAGCATCCACATATGGTAAACATTGTGTGACAAATTTGAAGCATGGGGTGTTCTTTGAGTACTTTCCTTATGAGTGGCAGTCGGGGACGAGCGATGGTCTTTTCCTACCAATCTATCCCTCTAGGGGCATGCGTAGTAGTACTTTGCTTCAAGGGCTAATAAACTTTTGCAATAAGTATATGAGTTCTTTATGACTAATGTGAGTCCATGGATCATACGTACTCTTACCCTTCCGCAATTTGCTAGCCTCTACGGTACCGTGCATTGCCCTTTCTCACCTTGAGAGTTGGTGCGAACTTCACCGGTGCATCCAAACCCCGTGATACGATACGCTCTGTCACACATAAGCCTCCTTATATCTTCCTCAAAACAGCCACCATACCTACCTATTATGACATTTCCATAGCCATTCCGAGATATATTGCCATGCAACTTTCCACCGTTCCATTTATTATGACACGCTCCATCATTGTCATATTGCTTAATAACCCACAAGTATAGGGGATCACAATAGTTTTTTAGGGTAGAGTATTCAACCCAAATTTATTGATTCTACACAACGGGAGCCAAAGAATATTCTCAAGTATTAGAAGTTGAGTTGTCAATTCAACCACACCTAGAAACGTAATATTTGCAGCAAGGTATTTAGTAGCAAAGTAATATGATAGTAGTAGTAACGGTAGCAAAAGTAATGTTTTTGGTATTTTATACTGATTGTAATAACAGCAACGGAAAAGTAAATGAGAGAAGAAGAATATATGGAAAGCTCGTAGGCAATGGATCGGTGATTGAGAATTATGCCGGATGTGGTCCATCATGTAACAGTCATAACCTAGGGTGACACAGAACTAGCTCCAATTCATCAATGTAATGTAGGCATGTATTCCGAATATAGCCATACGTGCTTATGGAAAAGAACTTGCATGACATCTTTTGTCCTACCCTCCCGTGTGTAGGGGAACGTAGCAGAAATTCAAAATTTTCCTACGTGTCACCAAGATCTATCTATGGAGAAACTAGCAACGAGGGGAAGGAGAGTGCATCTACATACCCTTGTAGATCGCTAAGCGGAAGCGTTCAAGTGAACGGGGTTGATGGAGTCGTACTCGTCGTGATCCAAATCACCGATGACCAAGTGCCGAACGCACGGCACCTCCGCGTTCAACACACGTACAGCCTGGTGACGTCTCCCATGCCTTGATCCAGCAAGGAGAGAGGGAGAGGTTGAGGAAGACTCCATCCAGCAGCAACACAATGGTGTGGTGGTGGTGGAGGAGCGTGGCAATCCTGCAGGGCTTTGCCAAGCACCACGGGAGAGGAGAAGGACTTGGGAGAGGGGAGGGCTGCACCAAAGGCAAAGGTGTGTTGAGAGGCCCTCCTTCCCCACTATATATAGGGAGCCCAAGGGGGGGGCGCCGGCCCTAGGAGATCCAATCTCCTAGGGGGGCGGCGGCCAAGGGAGGTTTCCCTCCCCCCCAAGGCACCTAGGGGTGCCTTCCCCTTGTGGGACTCTTCCTTTCTTGAAACCCTAGGCGCATGGGCCTCTTGGGGCTGGTTCCCTTGGCCCATGTAGGCCAAGGCGCACCCCCTACAGCCCATGTGTCCCCCCGGGGCAGGTGGCCCCACCCGGTGGACCCCCGGGACCCTTCCGGTGGTCCCGGTACAATACCGATGACCCCGAAACTTGTCCCGATGGCCGAAACAGGATTTCCTATATATAAATCTTTACCTCCGAACCATTCCGGAACTCCTCGTGACGTCCGGGATCTCATCCGGGACTCCTAACAACATTCAGTAACCACATACAAACTTCCTTTATAACCCTAGCGTCATCGAACCTTAAGTGTGTAGACCCTACGGGTTCGGGAACCATGCAGACATGACCGAGACGTTCTCCAGTCAATAACCAACAGCGGGATCTGGATACCCATGTTGGCTCCCACATGTTCCACGATGATCTCATCGGATGAACCACGATGTCAAGGACTTAATCAATCCCATATACAATTCCCTTTGTCTATCGGTACGATACTTGCCCGAGATTCGATCGTCGGTATCCCGATACCTTGTTCAATCTCGTTACCGGCAAGTCTCTTTACTCGTTCCGTAACACATCATCCCGTGATCAACTCCTTGGTCACATTGTGCACATTATGATGATGTCCTACCGAGTGGGCCCAGAGATACCTCTCCGTCACACGGAGTGACAAATCCCAGTCTCGATTCGTGCCAACCCAACAGACACTTTCGGAGATACCCGTAGTGTACCTTTATAGCCACCCAGTTACGTTGTGACGTTTGGCACACCCAAAGCACTCCTACGGTATCCGGGAGTTGCACAATCTCATGGTCTAAGGAAATGATACTTGACATTAGAAAAGCTTTAGCATACGAACTACACGATCTAGTGCTATGCTTAGGATTGGGTCTTGTCCATCACATCATTCTCCTAATGATGTGATCCCGTTATCAACGACATCCAATGTCCATGGTCAGGAAACCGTAACCATCTATTGATCAACGAGCTAGTCAACTAGAGGCTTACTAGGGACATGGTGTTGTCTATGTATCCACACATGTATCTGAGTTTCCTATCAATACAATTCTAGCATGGATAATAAACGATTATCATGAACAAGGAAATATAATAATAATCAATTTATTATTGCCTCTAGGGCATATTTCCAACAGTCTCCCACTTGCACTAGAGTCAATAATCTAGTTCACATCGATATGTGATTAACACTCAAGGTCACATCCCCATGTGACTAACACCCAAAGAGTTTACTAGAGTCAATAATCTAGTTCACATTTACCATGTGATTAACACTCGATGAGTTCTGGGTTTGATCATGTTATGCTTGTGAGAGAGGTTATAGTCAACGGGTCTGAACCTTTCAGATCCGTGTGTGCTTTACAAATCTCTATGTCATCTCCTAGATGCAGCTACCACGTTCTATTTGGAGCTATTCCAAATAACTGTTCTACTATACGAATCCAGTTTACTACTCAGAATAATCTGGATTAGTGTCAAAGTTTGCATCGGCGTAACCCTTTACGACGAACTCTTTTACCACCTCCATAATCGAGAAAATTCCTTAGTCCACTAGTTACTAAGGATAACTTTGACCGCTGTCCTGTGATCCATTCTTGGATCACTCTTGTACCCCTTGACTGACTCATGGCAAGGCACACTTCAGGTGCGGTACACAGCATAGCATACTGTAGAGCCTACGTCTTAAGCATAGGGGACGACCTTCGTCCTTTCTCTCTATTCTGCCATGGTCGAGCTTTAAGTCTTAACTTCATACCTTACAACTCAGGCAAGAACTCCTTCTTTGACTGATCCATCTTGAACACCTTCAAGATCATGTCAAGGTATGTGCTCATTTGAAAGTTCCATTAAGCGTTTTGATCTATCCTTATAGATCTTGATGCTCAATGCTCAAGTAGCTTAATCCAGGCTTTCCATTGAAAAACACTTTCCAAATAACCCTATATGCTTTCCAGAAATTCTACGTCATTTCTGATCAACAATATGTCAACAACATATACTCATCAGAAATTCTATAGTGCTCCCACTCACTTCTTTGGAAATACAAGTTTCTCATAAACTTTGTATACACCCAAAATCTTTGATCATCTCATCAAAGCATACATTCCAACTCCGAGATGCTTACTCCAGTCCTCAGAAGGATAGCTGGAGCTTTGCATACTTATTAGCATCTTTCAGGATTGACAAAACCTTCCGGTTGTATCACATACAACCTTTCCTCAAGAAAATCGTCGAGGAAACAATGTTTTGACATCCTATCTGCAAGATTTCATAAATAATGCAGTAATCGCTAATATAATTCCAACAGACTCTTAGCATCGCTACGAGTGAGAAAGTCTCACCGTAGTCAACTCCTTGAACTTGTCGGAAAACATCTTAACGACAAGTCGAGCTTTCTTAATGGTGATACTTACCATCATTGTCCGTCTTCCTTTTAAAATCCATCTGTACTCAACAGCCTTACGACCATCGAGCTGTTCTGCCAAAGTCTACACTTTGTTTTCATACATGGATCCTCTCTCGGATTTTATGGCCTCGAGCCATTTATCGGAATCCGGGCCCACCATCGCTTCTCCATAGCTCGTAGGTTCATTGTTGTCTAGCAACATGACTTCCAAGACAGGATTATGTACCACTCTGAAGTAGTACGCATCCTTGTCATCCTACGAGGTTTGGTAGTGACTTGATCTGAAGTTTCATGATCAATATCATAAGCTTCCACTTCAATTGGTGTAGGTGCCACAGGAACAACTCCTTGTGCCCTGCTACACACTAGTTGAAGAGACGGTTCAATAACCTCATCAAGTCTCCACCATCCTCCCACTCAATTCCTTTCGAGAGAAACTTTTCCTCGAGAAAGGACCCGATTCTAGAAACAATCCCTTATTGCTTTCGGATCTGAGACAGGAGGTATACCCAACTGTTTTGGGTGTCCTATGAAGATGCATTTATCCGCTTTGGGTTCGAGCTTATCAGCCTGAAACTTTTTCACATAAGCGTCGCAGCCCCAAACTTTTAAGAAATGACAGCTTAGGTTTCTCTAAACCATAGTTCATACGGTGTCATCTCATCGGAATTACGTGGTGCCCTATTTAAAGTGAATGTGGTTGTCTCTAATGCCTAACCCATAAACTATCGTGGTAATTCGATAAGAGACATCATGGTATGCATCATATCCAATAGGGTGCAGTTATGATGTTCGGACACACCATCACACTATGGTGTTCCAGGCTGTATTAGTTGTGAAACAATTTCCACAATGTCTTAATTTTGTGCCAAACTCGTAATTCAGATATTCATCTCTATGATCATATCATAGATATTTTATCCTCTTGTCACGACGATCTTTCAACTTCACCCTGAAATTACTTGAACCTTTCAATAATTCAGACTCGTGATTCATCAAGTAAATATACTCAACATCTACTCAAATCATCTGTGAAGTAAGAACATAACGATATCCACTACATGCCTCAGCACTCATTGGACTGCACACATCAAAATGTATTACTTCCAACAAGTTGCTTTCTAGTTCCATTTTACTGAAAACGAGGCTTTCAGTCATCTTGCCCATGTGGTATGATTTGCATGTCTCAAGTGATTCAAAATCAAGTGAGTCCAAACGGTCCATTTGCATGGAGTTTCTTCATGCATATACACCAATAGACATGGTTCGCATGTCTCAAACCTTTCAAAAATGAGTGAGTCCAAAGATCCATCAACATGGAGCTTCTTCATGCGTTTTATACCGATATGACTTAAGTGGCAGTGCCACAAGTAGGTGGTACTATCATTACTATCTATATCTTTTGGCATGAACATGTGTATCACTACGATCGAGATTCAATAAACCATTCATTTCAGGTGTAAGACCATTGAAGGTATTATTCAAATAAACAGAGTAACCATTATTCTCTTTAAATGAATAACCGTATTGCGATAGACATAATCCAATCATGTCTATGCTCAACGCAAACACCAATAACAATTATTAGGTTTAACACCAATCTCGATGGTAGAGGGAGCGTGCGATGCTTGATCATATCAACATTGGAAACACTTCCAACACATATCGTCAGCTCACCTTTAGCTAGTCTCCGTTTATTCCGTAGCTTTTATTTCGAGTTACTAACACTTAGCAACCGAACCGGTATCTAATACCCTGGTGCTACTAGGAGTACTAGTAAAGTACACATCAACACAATGTATATCCAATATACTTCTATCGACCTTGCCAGCCTTCTCATCTACCAAGTATCTAGGGTAATTCTGCTCCAGTGGCTGTTCCCCTTATTACAGAAGCACTTAGTCTCGGGTTTGGGTTCAACCTTGGGTTTCTTCACTAGAGCAGCAGCTGAATTGCCGTTTCATGAAGTATCCCTTCTTGCCCTTGCCCTTCTTGAAACTAGTGGTTTCACCAACCATCAACAATTGATGCTCCTTCTTGATTTCTACTTTTGTGGTGTCAAACATCGCGAATATCTCAAGGATCATCATATATGTCCCTGATATATTATAGTTCATCACGAAGCTCTAGCAGCTTGGTGGTAATGACTTCGGAGAAACATCACTATCTCATCTGGAAGATCAACTCCCACTCGATTCAAATGATTGTTGTACTCAGACAATCTGAGCACAAGCTCAACAATTGAGCTTTTCTCCCTTAGTTTGCAGGCTAAAAATCGTCGGAGGTCTTATACCTCTTGATGTGGGCACGAGCCTAAAATCCCAATTTCAGCCCTTGAAACATCTCATATGTTTCGCGATGTTTCAAAAAAAACATCTTTGGTGCCTCAATTCTAAACCATTTAGCATTACGCACTGAACTATCATGTAGTCATCAAAACGTGTATGTCAGATGTTCGCAACATCCACAGACGACGTTCGAGGTTCAGCACACTAAGCGGTGCATTAAGGACATAAGCCTTCTATGAAGCAATGAGGACAATCCTCAGTTTACGGACCTAGTCCGCTTAATTGCTACTATCAACTTTCAACTAATTTTTCTCTAGGAACATAACTAAACAGTAGAACTAAAGCGCGAGCTACGACATAATTTGCGAAGACCTTTTGACTATGTTCAGGATAATTTAGTTCATCTTATGAACTCCCACTCAGATAGACATCCCTCTAGTCATCTAAGTGATTACATGATCTGAGTCAACTAGGCCGTGTCCGATCATCACGTGAGACGGACTAGTCAACATCGGTGAACATCTTCATGCTGATCGTATCTACCATACGACTCATGCTCGACCTTTCGGTCTTCTGTGTTCTGAGGCCATGTCTGTACACATGCTAGGCTCGTCAAGTCAACCTAAGTGTTTGCATGTGTAAATCTATCTTACGCCCATTGTATGTGAATGTTGGAATCAAACACCCGATCATCACGTGGTGCTTTGAAACAACGAACTGTCGCAACGGTGCACAGTTAGGGGGAACACCTTCTTGAAATTTTAATGAGGGATCATCTTATTTACTACCGTTGTTCTAAGCAAACAAGATGCATAAACATGATAAACATCACATGCAATCAAATAGTGACATGATATGGCCAATATCATATTGCTCCTTTTGATCTCCATCTTCGGGGCTCCATGATCATCATCGTCACCGGCATGACACCATGATCTCCATCATCGTGTCTTCTTGAAGTTGTCTCATCAACTATTACTTATACTACTACAGCTAATGGTTAGCAATAAAGTAAAGTAATTACATGACGTTTATGTTGACACGCAGGTCATAAATAAATTAAGACAACTCCTATGGCTCCTGCCGGTTGTCATACTCATCGACATGCAAGTCGTGATTCCTATTACAAGAACATGATCATCTCATACATCACATATATCATTCATCACATCCTTTGGCCATATCACATCACATAGCATACCCTGCAAAAACAAGTTAGACGTCCTCTAATTGTTGTTTGCATGTTTTACGTGGCTGCTATGGGTTTCTAGCAAGAACGTTTCTTACCTACGCAAAGACCACAACGTGATATGCCAATTGCTATTTACCCTTCATAAGGACCCTTTTCATCGAATCCGATCCGACTAAAGTGGGAGAGACAGACACCCGCCAGCCACCTTATGCAACTAGTGCATGTTGTCGGTGGAACCGGTCTCACGTAAGAGTACGTGTAAGGTCGGTCCGGGCCGCTTCATCCCACGATGCCGCCGAATCAAGATAAGACTAGTAACGGCAAGCATATTGAACAAAATCAACGTCCACAACTACTTTGTGTTCTACTCGTGCATAGAATCTACGCAATAGACCTAGCTCATGATGCCACTGTAGGGGAACGTAGCAGAAATTCAAAATTTTCCTACGTGTCACCAAGATCTATCTATGGAGAAACTAGCAACAAGGGGAAGGAGAGTGCATCTACATACCCTTGTAGATCTCTAAGCGGAAGCATTCAAGTGAACGGGGTTGATGGAGTCGTACTCGTCGTGATCCAAATCACCGATGACCAAGTGCCGAATGCACGGCACCTCCGCGTTCAACACACGTACAGCCTGGTGACGTCTCCCATGCCTTGATCCAGCAAGGAGAGAGGGAGAGTTTGAGGAAGACTCCATCCAGCAGCAGCACAACGGCGTGGTGGTGGTGGAGGAGCGTGGCAATCCTGCAGGGCTTTGCCAAGCACCACGGGAGAGGAGAAGGACTTGGGAGAGGGGAGGGCTGCACCAAAGGCAAAGGTGTGTTGAGAGGCCCTCCTTCCCCACTATATATAGGGAGCCCAAGGGGGGGCGCCGGCCCTAGGAGATCCAATCTCCTAGGAGGGGGGCGGTCAAGGGAGGTTTCCCTCCCCCCCAAGGCACCTAGGGGTGCCTTCCCCTTGTGGGACTCTTCCTTTCTTGAAACCCTAGGCGCATGGGCCTCTTGGGGCTGGTGCCCTTGGCCCATGTAGGCCAAGGCGCACCCCCTACAGCCCATGTGCCCCCCCGGGGCAGGTGGCCCCACCCGGTGGACCCCCGGGACCCTTCCGGTGGTCCCGGTACAATACCGATGACCCCGAAACTTGTCCCGATGGCCGAAACAGGATTTCCTATATATAAATCTTTACCTCCGGACCATTCCGGAACTCCTCGTGACGTCCGGGATCTCATCCGGGACTCCGAACAACATTCGGTAACCACATACAAACTTCCTTTATAACCCTAGCGTCATCGAACCTTAAGTGTGTAGACCCTACGGGTTCGGGAACCATGCAGACATGACCGAGACGTTCTCCAGTCAATAACCAACAGCGGGATCTAGATACCCATGTTGGCTCCCACATGTTCCATGATGATCTCATCGGATGAACCACGATGTCAAGGACTTAATCAATCCCGTATACAATTCCCTTTGTCTATCGGTACGATACTTGCCCGAGATTCGATCGTCGGTATCCCGATACCTTGTTCAATCTCGTTACCGGCAAGTCTCTTTACTCGTTCCGTAACACATCATCCCGTGATCAACTCCTTGGTCACATTGTGCACATTATGATGATGTCCTACCGAGTGGGCCCAGAGATACCTCTCCGTCACACGGAGTGACAAATCCCAGTCTCGATTCGTGCCAACCCAACAGACACTTTCGGAGATACCCGTAGTGTACCTTTATAGCCACCCAGTTACATTGTGATGTTTGGCACACCCAAGGCACTCCTACGGTATCCAGGAGTTGCACAATCTCATGGTCTAAGGAAATGATACTTGACATTAGAAAAGCTTTAGCATACGAACTACACAATCTAATGCTATGCTTAGGATTGGGTCTTGTCCATCACATCATTCTCCTAATGATGTGATCCCGTTATCAACGACATCCAATGTCCATGGTCAGGAAACCGTAACCATCTATTGATCAACGAGCTAGTCAACTAGAGGCTTACTAGGGACATGGTGTTGTCTATGTATCCACACATGTATCTGAGTTTCCTATCAATACAATTCTAGCATGGATAATAAACGATTATCATCAACAAGGAAATATAATAATAATCAATTTATTATTGCCTCTAGGGCATATTTCCAACACCGTGGCAGCGGGGTCCTAGCGGAAACTAAGGGATATTAAGGCCTCCTTTTAATAGAGTGCCGGACCAAAGCATTAACACATAGTGAATACATGAACTCCTCAAACTACGGTCATCACCGGAAGTGGTCCCGATTATTGTCACTTCGGGGTTGCCGGATCATAACACATAGTAGGTGACTATAGACTTGCAAGATAGGATCAAGAACTCTCATATATTCATGAAAACATAATAGGTTCAGATCTGAAATCATGGCACTCGGGCCCTAGTGACAAGCATTAAGCATAGCAAAGTCATAGCAACATCAATCTCAGAACATAGTGGATACTAGGGATCAAACCCTAACAAAACTAACTCGATTACATGATAAATCTCATCCAACCCATTACCGTCCAGCAAGCCTACGATGGAATTACTCACGCACGACAGTGAGCATCATGAAATTGGTGATGGAGGATGGTTGATGATGACGATGGCGACGGATTCCCCTCTCCGAAGCCCCGAACGGACTCCAGATCAGCCCTCCCGAGAGAGTTTAGGGCTTGGCGGCGGCTCCGTATCGTAAAACGCGATGAATCTATTTCTCTGATTTTTTTCTCTTTGAACACGAATATATAGAGTTGGAGTTGAGGTCGGAGGAGCTCCATGGGGCCCACGAGGTAGGGGGGCACGCCCAGGGGGGAGGCGCGCCCCCACCCTCGTGGCTAGGGTGTGGCCCCCTGGTCTTGATCTTTTGCCAGTATTTATTATTATTTCCAAAAATAGTCTTCGTGAAGTTTCAGGTCATTCCGAGAACTTTTGTTTCTGCACATAAATAACACCATGGCAATTCTGTTGAAAACAGCGTCAGTCTGGGTTAGTTTCATTCAAATCATGCAAGTTAGAGTCCAAAACAAGGGCAAAAGTGTTTGGAAAAGTAGATACAACGGAGACGTATCAACTCCCCCAAGCTTAAACCTTTGCTTGTCCTCAAGAAATTCAGTTGACAAACTGAAATTGATAAAGAAAACCTTTTACAAACTCTGTTTGCTCTTGTTGTTGTAAATATGTAAAGCCAGCATTCAAGTTTTCAGCAAAGATTATAAACTAACCATATTCACAATAACGCTTAGGTCTCATGTTTACTCATATCAATGGCATAATCAACTAGCGAGCAATAATAATAAATCTTGGGTAACAACACTTCCTCAAAACAATCATAATATGATATAACAAGATGGTATCTCGCTAGCCCTTTCTGAGACCACAAAACATAAATGCAGAGCACCTTTAAAGATCAAGGACCGACTGGACATTGTAATGCATGGTAAAAGAGATCCAGTCAAGTCATACTCGATGTAAACTAATCAGTAATGGATGCAAATGACAGAGGTGCTCTCCAATGGGTGCTTTTTAATGAGAGGAGGATGACTCAGCATAAAAGTAAACAGATAGGCCCTTCGCAGAGGGAAGCAGGGATTTGTGGAGGTGCCAGAGTTCGGTTTTGAAATAGAGATGAATAATATTTTGAGCGGTATACTTTCATTGTCAACATAACAACCAATACATGGCGATATCTTCCATGCTACACACATTATAGGCGGTTCCCAAACAGAATGGTAAAGCTTATACTCCCCCTCCACCAACAAGCATCAATCCATGGCTTGCTCGAAACAACAAGTGCCTCCAACTAACAAGAGTCCCAGGGGGAGTTTTGTTTGCAATTATTTTGATTTGATTTGCATAAAGCATGGAAATGGGCATCCCGGTGACCAGCCATTTTCTCGTGAGTGAGGAGCGGAGTCCACTCCTCTTGAGAATAACCCGCCTAACATGGAAGATACGGACATCCCTAGTTGATACATGAGCTATTCGAGCATACAAAACAAGATATTTATTTGAATGTTTAGAGTTTGGCACATACAAATTTACTTGGAACGACAGGTAGATACCGAATATAGGTAGGTATGGTGGACTCATATGGCATAACTTTAGGGTTTATGGAGTTGGATGCACAAGCAGTATTCCCGCTTAGTACAAGTGAAGGCTAGCAAAAGACTGGGAAGCGACCAACTAGAGAGTGACAACAGCCATGAACATTCATTAAAGTTAATGAACATTGAGTGCAAGCATGAGTAGGATATAATCCACCATGAACATAAATATCGTGAAGGCTATGTTGATTTTGTTTCAACTACATGCGTGAACATGTGCCAAGTCAAGTCACTTAAATCATTCAGAGGAGGATACCACCCTATCATACCACATCACAACCATTTTATTAGCATGTTGGCATGCAAGGTAAACCATTATAAGCTCCTAGCTAATTAAGCATGGCATAAGAAACTATGATCTCTAATTGTCATCGCAAACATGTTTATTCATAATAGGCTGAATCAGGAATGATAAACTAATCATATTTACAAAAACAAGAGAGGTCGAGTTCATACCAGCTTCTCCCATCTCAATCAATTCATCATATATCGTCATAATTGCCTTTCACTTGCACGACCGAACGATGTGGATAATAATAATAGTGCATGTGCATTGGACTAAGCTGGAATCTGCAAGCATTCAATAAACAAGAGAAGACAAGGCAATATGGGCTCTTTTGTCAGATCAACAATAATGCATATAAGAGCCACTTAAACAATTTAATCATGATCTTCTCCTATCGACCCCCAAAGAAAAGAAATAAAACTATATACACGGGAAAGCTCCCAACAAGCAAAAGAAGAAAAAGAAATCTTTTTGGGTTTTCTTTTTAATTACTACTACAAGCATGGAAAATAAACTAATTAAAAGCTACAACTAATTTTTTTGTTTTGTTTTTCTTAAGGTTTATTAAACACACAAGAATAAAGCAATAAAAAGGAAATAAACTAGCATGGCTAATACAGTGAAAAAGTATGAGCACCGACATCTAGCAATGAGTGTGTGAACATGAATATAATGTTGGTGAGAAATACGTACTCCCCCAAGCTTAGGCTTTTGGCCTAAGTTGGTCTATGACCACGGCTAGCCTGGCGGATATCCAAAGTAATAGTTGGGGTCGTACTGCAAAGAAGAAGACTCTGATTGCCACTGGTTGGCAATCATCTCCGGATCCCACTGGTACTTAGACTGTCATGGAGGATCAAATCGTGGTTCCAACTCTGGCTCTGTGGCTAATGTAGGGTTCCGGTAGGCGTGAATAGCCTCCGGTGAGACGAGGTACTGGCCTGTAGATAAATCAAACAAGGAAGGAGCAGGCAAGGTGATAGTCTCAGGATGACGTTTATCAAAGAACAATTTGTATTTAAGCTCCCCTTTCCTATTCTTTACAATAAAATCATGCGCCACCATACTCTTATAATCTAAATAAATAGTAGGCAGCAATTTTTCTTCTTTTTCATAGTGCCTAATAGGTATGTTATAGTATGCAGCAAGGCGTGAAGCATAGATACCTCCAAAGATGGGGCCCTTTGTACGGTTCAGACTTAACCGTTTAGCAATAATACTGCCCATACTAACAGAGTCATCACAGAATAAACCATGGAACAAAATAAAAATATCAGGAACACTAAGGTTTCCACAGTTTCCGCGACCAATTAAGCAACAACTAACAAATATTGCAAAGTAGCGTAAAACAGGAAAATGTATGCTAGTGATTCTTGCATCGGAAACTTTCCTAGTTTCCCCTACAGTGATAGTGTCAATAAACCTGTCCACATCTCTACGATGTGGTTCCTCTAAGCTACCCTCAAAAGGTATTTTGCAAACCCTGCAAAATTCATATAGTGACATCTTCTTAACCACATCATATAAATGAAACTCTACTGAAGGAGGTGATTTCCTAGGATAATAGTAGAAGTTTTGCACAAAAGTATTGGTGAGTAAGAGATATTGTTCGCATTGGTCGCGGAGGAAGTCGGTGAGGCCTGTATTCTTAGCCAATTCATAAAAATCATCATAAATCTCGCCTGCTCTCAAGAAATCATCGGAAGGCCATTCACATGGCCGAACCTCCGCGGTGCGAGGCAGATTATATTTGGGCCTCTCTGCTTCTTCATTTTGCTTTTCCTTCGAGCTTCGGCTCGATGAGCCCCTCAAAAATCTCTTCATTTTTTTCTGAAAAATTCTGAAATTTTTAGTAACTTCAAATAAAAGTAAACCACACTCAACAAAATTGATAGCAACTACTCCTACAGGTGCCTAGAGCCTATATCATGCATTAGAACTACTTGGAACCATATAAATTTGACATGCAAGCTCAAGAACATGGTCACCTAGGCAGCACAAATTTGCAATGAATAAAGCACTAAAACAAAAACTAATTGGACCAATGGAGGAGTCACATACCAAGGAACAATCCCCCAAAGCAGTTTTGTGAGAGGTGCTTTGAGCAAGGAGATCGAAAATCGCAGCAAAATGAGCTAGAACTCGTGCTTGAGCTGGATAATGGTGTTTGTGGGAGGAAGAAGGAGTGTGTGGGTGCAGGAATAAGTGGAGGAGGGCCACCGTGGGCCCACGAGGCAGGGGGAGCGCCCAGGGGGGTAGGGCGCGCCCTCCACCCTCGTGGCCAGGTGGATGCCCCCTGCTGTGTTCTCAGTGCCAAATATTCTCAAATATTCCAGAAAAATCATATTTAAATTTCAGGGCATTTGGAGAACTTTTATTTTCAGGGTATTTTTATATTGCACGAATAATTCAAATAACAGACAGAAAATACTATTTTTACTTTATTTAATATAAATAACAAAAAGTGAAAGGAGGGCATAGAAGGTTGTGCTTTCTAACTTCATCCATCTCATGATCATCAAAAGGAATCCATTAACAAGGTCGATCAAGTCTTGTTAACAAACTCATTCTGAATAACATGGAACCAGAGAAATTTCGAATAACACTATGTTACCTCAACGGGGATATGCACATCCCCAATAATTAGAATATCATATTTCTTCTTGATAGTAGGAAGAGGAAATTCAAAACCTCCAAAAAATAATCAATGGAACTTTTCCAATAGAATTAATACTATGAACTTGAGGTTGTTTCCTTGGAAAGTGTACCGTATGCTCATCACCATTAACATGAAAAGTGACATTGCCTTTGGTGCAATCAATAACAACTCCTGCAGTATTCAAAAAGGGTCTTCCAAGAATAATAGACATACTATCGTCATCGGGAATATCAAGAATAACAAAGTCCATTAAAATAGTAACGTTTGCAACCACAACAGGCACATCCTCACAAATACCGACAGGTATAGCAGTTGATTTATCAGCCATTTGCGAAGATATTTCAGTCGGTGTCAACTTATTCAAATCAAGTCTACGATATAAAGAGAGAGGCATAACACTAACACCGGCTCCAAGATCACATAAAGCAGTTTTAACATAATTTCTTTTAATGGAGCATGGTATAGTGGGTGCTCCTGGATCTCCTAACTTCTTAGGTACTCCACCCTTAAAAGTGTAATTAGCAAGCATGGTGGAAATTTTAGCTTCCAGTATCTTTCTTTTATTAGTAACAATTTCTCTCATGTACTTAGTGTAAGGATTCATTTTGAGCATATCAGTTAATCGCATACGCAAAAAGATAGGTCTAATCATTTCAACAAAGCGCTCAAAATCCTCATCATCCTTTTTCTTGGATGGTTTGGCAGGAAAAGGCATGGGTTTTTGAACCCATGGTTCTCTTTCTTTACCATGTTTCCTAGCAACAAAGTCTCTCTTATCATAATGTTGATTCTTTGATTGTGGGTTATCAAGATCAAAAACAGGTTCAATTTCTATATCATTATCATTGCTAGGTTGAGCATCATCATGAACATTATCATTAACATATCACTAGTTTCAGGTTCATTACCAGATTGTGTTTCAGCATCAGAAATAGAAATATCATTTGGATTCTCAGGTGTTTCAGCAATAGGTTCACTAGAAGCATGCAAAGTCCTATCATTTTTCTTTTTCTTCCTTTTAGAAGGACTAGGTGCATCTATATTATTTCTCTGAGAATCTTGCTCAATTCTCTTAGGGTGGCCTTCAGGATACACAAAGGTTCCTGAGTCATTTTACCAGTTCTAGTAACCACTCTAACAGCATAGTCCTTATTCTTACTATTCAATTCATTGAGCAAATCATTTTGAGCTTTAAGTACTTGTTCTACTTGAGTGGTAACCATAGAAGCATTGTTTACTAATAAGTTTAAGTTCACCTTTGACATTAGCCATATAATCACCCAAGTGTTCAAGCATATCAGCACTAAGTTTTAATTCTCTACCAAAATCAGCATTGAAGTCTTCTTGCTTAACCATAAATTTATCAAACTCATCTAAGCATGGGCTAGCAAACTTGGTGAATGGGATTTCAGCTTTATCATATCTATAGAGAGAATTTACCTTTACTACCTGTGTCGGGTTATAAAGACCATGTGTTTCTTCAATAGGCGGTAAATTAAGACCATGTATTTCTTCAATTGGAGGTAAATTCTTAACATCTTCAGGTTTAATACCCTTTTCTTTCATGGATTTCTTTGCCTCTTGCATATCTTCAGGACTGAGAAATAGAACACCCCTTTTCTTCGGAGTTGGTTTAGGAATAGGCTCTGGAGCTGGTTCAGGAAGTGTCCAATTATTTTCATTTGTCAACATATTATTCAATTGAAGTTCAGCTTCATCCGGTGTTCTTTCCCTGAAAACAGAACCAGCACAACTATCCAGGTAATCTCTGGAAGCATCGGTTAGTCCATTATAAAAGATATCAAGTATTTCATTTTTCTTAAGAGGATGATCAAGCAAAGCATTAAGTAATTGGAGAAGCCTCCCCCAAGCTTGTGGAAGACTCTCTTCTTCAATTTGCACAAAATTATATATATCCCTTAAGGCAGCTTGTTTTTTATGAGCAGGGAAATATTTAGCAGAGAAGTAATAAATCATATCCCGGGGACTATGCACACAACTAGGATCAAGAGAACTAAACCATATCTTAGCATCACCCTTTAATGAGAACGAAAATATTTTACGAATATAAAAGTAGCAAGTTCTCTCATCATTAGTGAACAGGGTGGCTATATCATTTAATTTAGTAAGATGTGCCACAACAGTTTTAGATTCATAGCCATAAAAAGGATTAGATTCAACCAAAGTAATTATATCAGGATCAATAGAGAAATAATCCTTATGAGTAACAAAGATAGGTGAAGTAGCATAAGCAGGATCATATTTCATTCTAGTATTCAGAGTTTTTTGTTGAAGCTTAGCTAATAATTTCTTAAGATCACATCTATCATTGCAAGCAAGGAAGTCTCTTTTAGTTTCTTCATCCATAACATAGCCCTCAGGCACAACAGGTGATGGAGTCTTGGATTAGGGGGTATCCGGACAGCCGGATTATATTCTTTGGCCGGACTGTTGGACTATGAAGATACAAGATTGAAGACTTCGTCCCGTGTCCGGATGGGACTCTCCTTGGCATGGAAAGCAAGCTTGGCAATACGGATATGTAGATCTCCTTCCTTGTAACCGACTCTGTGTAACCCTAGCCCCCTCCGGTGTCTACATAAACCGGAGGGTTTAGTCCGTAGGACGAACAACATACAATCATACCATAGGCTAGCTTCTAGGGTTTAGCCTCTTCGATCTCGTGGTAGATCAACTCTTGTACTACTCATATTATCAAGAACAATCAAGCAGGACATAGGGTATTACCTCCATCAAGAGGTCCCAAACCTGGGTAAAACATCGTGTCCCCTGCCTCCTGTTACCATCCGCCTAGACGCACAGTTCGGGACCCCCTACCCGAGATACGCCGGTTTTGACACCGACATTGGTGCTTTCATTGAGAGTTCCTCTGTGTCGTCATCGTTAGGCTTGATGGCTCCTTTGATCATCAATAGCGATGCAGTCCATGGTGAGACTTTTCTCCCCGGACAGATCTTTGTATTCGACGACTTCGCACTGTGAGCCAACTCGCTTGGCCATCTGGAGCAGATCGAGAGTTACGCCCCTGGCCACCAGGTCAGGTTTGGAAGCTTAAACTACACGGTCGACATCCGTGGAGACTTGATCTTCGACGGATTCGATCCCCTGTCGAGTGTGTCACACGGTCATGATGAGCATGATTTAGCTCTACCATCATACAATGTTTAGGAGACCGCACCGGCAACCGCTCCGACCCTTAATTCGGAGCCAATTGCGCCATCCATGGACGAGTGGATAGACCCCACCATGGAGGCCGTATCCTCAGCGGCGAACGAGCTGAGTATCGACCTTACCCTTCACGGGAGCCGTGACGCCGAACTGCCGGATTCTTCCCCGGCCACGGACTCCGAACCGCCTGCGCCCGTGCCTATCGAATCCGACTGGGCGCCGATCATGGAGTTCACCTCCGCGGATATCTTTCAGTACTCGCCCTTCGGCGACATACTGAACTCATTAAGGTCTCTCTCCTTGTTAGGAGAGTCCTGGCCAAACTATGTCCGGCAGCATTGGGATGCGGATGACGAAGAAATTCGCCGCCCACCCACCACCCACTTAGTAGCCACTATCGACGATTTGACCGACACGCTCGACTTTGACTCCGAAGACATCGACGGTATGGAAGACGATGCGGGAGACAAATAGGAACCACTGCCCACAGGGCACTGGACAGCCACCTAATCAAATGATATATACATGGTGGACACATCCAAAGAAGGCAATGGCGACGGGACAGCGGAGGATGACCCCTCCATGAAGCAACCCAAGCGCCGACGTCAGCAGCGCCGCTCTAAGTCTCACCAAAGCAAAAGTGCTGATACCAGCACAGGAGATAATAGCACTCCGGACAGTGCCGAAGATGACAACAATCCCCTCCAGCAAGATTTAGAGCAGGAGGATGGAGAAGCCAGCCCTCCCGAGAGAGCGGAAGATGGAGAGGCGGAGGATGATAATTACATGCCTCCCTCCGAAGATGAGGCAAGCCTCGACGATGACGAATTTGTCGTGCCTGAGGATCCTGTCGAGCAAGAGCGCTTCAAGCGCTGGCTTATAGCCACGGCAAATAGCCTTAAGAAAAAGCAACAGCAGCTTCAAGCTGATCAAGATTTGCTAGCTGACAGATGGACTGAAGTCCTTGCGGCCGAGGAATATGAACTCGAACGCCCCTCCAAGAGTTACCCAAAGCGCAGGTTGCTACCCCGACTGGAGGAGGAAGCATTAAAACCTACATCTCCAGCATATGACGTGGCTGATCGACCACCTCGTGCCCGTGATAGAGAGGCATTTCAGCCAAAAGCTCAGCCCGCACCCCGAAGCCACTCAAATAAAAATGTCAAGGCACGGGGAAACACGCTAGACCTGCGAGACGTATTGGAGGACAAAGCAAAACACGCAAGATCGATCTACGGATCACGAGGGTGCGCCACTATGCGAGACGATAACCGTCACGCCGGATACAGTAGAAGTAAATCCGGCCGGGCCGAACACAGCGGACAAGACTCATTTGAGCTGCGTCGCGACATAGCCCAGTACAGAGGCACCGCACACCCCCTATGCTTCACAGATGAAGTAATGGATCACCAAATCCCAGAGGGTTTCAAACCCGTAAATATCGAATCATACAACGGCACAACAGATCCTGTGGTATGGATCGAGGACTTCCTCCTGCACATCCACATGGCCCGCGGTGACGATCTACACGCCATCAAATACCTCCCACTTAAACTCAAAGGACCAGCTCGGAATTGGCTCAACAGCCTGCCAGCAGAATCCATTGGCTGTTGGGAAGATCTGGAAGACGCATTCCTCGACAACTTCCAGGGCACTTATGTGCGACCACCAGATGCCGATGACTTGAGCCACATAATTCAGCAACCAAAGGAATCGGCCAGGCAATTCTGGACACGGTTCCTGACAAAGAAAAATCAAATCGTCGACTGTCCAGATGCAGAGGCCCCAGCAGCTTTTAAGCACAACATCTGCGACGAGTGGCTCGCCCGGCACCTTGGCCAGGAAAAGCTGAAATCTATGGCAGCCCTCACGACACTCATGACCCGCTTTTGCGCGGGAGAGGACAGCTAGCTGGCTCGCAGCAATAACATATCAAAGAACCATGGTACTTTAGATACCAAGGATAGCAATGGCAGGTCACGTCACAACAAACATAAGCGTCGCGTCAACAGTGACAATACCGAGGATATGGCAGTCAATGCCGGATTCAGAGGCTCTAAACCCGGTCAGCGGAAAAATCCATTCAAAATAAGCACTCTGGGCCCGTCTAGTTTGGATCGTATACTCGATCGCCCGTGTCAAATACACGGCACCCCCGACAAGCCAGCCAACCACACTAACAGGGAATGTTGGGTGTTCAAGCAGGCCGGCAAGTTAAATGCTGAAAACAAAGATAAGGGGCCACATAGCGATGACGAGGAAGAGCCCCGGCCGCCAAACACCGGAGGACAGAAGAGGTTCCCCCCACAAGTGCGGACGGTGAACATGATATACGCAACCCACATCCCCAAGAGGGAGCAGAAGCGTGCATTAAGGGACGTATATGCGTTGGAGCCAGTCGCCCCAAAGTTCAACCCATGGTCCTCCTGTCCGATCACCTTCGATCACAGGGACCATCCCACTAGTATCCGTCATGGCGGATTCGCCGCACTGGTCCTAGACCCAATCATCGACGGATTTCACCTCACTCGAGTCCTTATGGACCGCGGCAGCAGCCTGAACCTGCTTTATCAGGACACAGTGCGCAAAATGGATATAGACCCCTCAAGGATCAAACCCACAAAAACGACCTTCAAAGGCGTCATACTAGGTGTAGAGGCCCATTGCACAGACTCAGTCACACTGGAAGTGGTCTTCGGATCCCCGGATAACTTCTGAAGCAAGGAGTTAATCTTCGATATAGTCCCATTCCGCAGTGGCTATCATGCACTGCTCGGGCGAACCGCATTTGCGAGATTCAATGTGGTACCGCATTATGCATACCTCAAGCTCAAGATGCCAGGACCTCAGGGGTCATCACAGTCAATGGAAACACAGAGCGCTCTCTCCGCACGGAGGAGCACAATGCGGCCCTCGCAGCAAAAGCACAAAGCAGCCTCTTCAGGCAATCCACCAGTTCGGTGATTAAACGCCCGGACACCGTCAAGCGCGCCCAGAGTAATCTGCAACAAGACCGCCTGGCACACTCTAAGCTCGCATAGCAATGCGGCCCCCACCACAGTCCCCGCCAAACGGCGAAATCCGTGCCACGTGTACATAATTATGCATTGAAAATACCATGGGCATAGATGGGGGGCACGACTACGGCATGCCCCAAAACGCGGCTCAACCGCACTAGGGGCTTCCCGCCTTATTATTTTTTCTCTCTTTCAGGACTTTACTCCCTGGAAACCCCGTCCGGCAGTACGATTGCCGGACACACGATACACCAACCAAGGAGGCACAAAGCCACGTCGCATCATGGAATTCCCAGGTGGTCTCTGATAATGAGTGAAATACCTACTTTAAATACCATTCCTCAGCTTGCCCTTGGAGGGGACATGTCAATTAGTCATACTTTTTGCTTATCGCACTACTTGTATCATTCTGCTTCGACGCACCTTTTTGAGTAAACAATGCATAGCACTTGACTATTACCGTATTCTCTATTCTTTTTTATATATGTTCATTCATGACATTCAGCACCCGTACACACTGGTATGGCCAATATGCTAGGGGCTTAAGCATACCCCACAATACGGCGTGAGAAGTCTGAACACTTTCGACAGTGCAGCACCCCGAACTTATAGCATTATATGCATCAACTCTGAATCATGTCTTGGGTCAATAGTTGGGTTTGCCCGGCTCCCATGTTTTGGTACCTTACGTTCCGCTATATCGGCTAAGGTAGCACTGGGAGAACTACTGTTATTGTGCCCCGGTTCATCTGGGCAAGCACCTCAGTAGAGAAAGCTAAAACTGACTGTCATGATAAGGCGAGAGCTGGTCGCTGTTCGAGAGGTCTCGAGTCCCTAAAGACTTATGCCACTTAGAGCGAGGAGTCGGCTCTGTCCGGCTTAAGGCGTGTATAGCGCCCCGAATTCGGCCTTCCGAATACTAGGGGCTTCGCCAAAATTTAAAATTGTAGACTTCTATGGCTAAGTGAGAGTGATAAACATTATAGTCTGATTACCTTGTTCGTTGCGCTGAGCACCTCCCTCGAAGGACCCAACAATGGGGAAAAGAGTGCTCAGATTTATCCCGAACACCCCAGCACTCGTGGCATGGGGGCAGAAGCCGACGACTGGCCATCTCTCAGATTTGATAAACAGCCGCACAAAAGGTAATATTTTAAATTCAAACAAGCGTTGCATAGCGCACATGAACAAGTTTTCATAATACAGGATCACACGAGCAAGTTCATTTAAAAATTACATCCTTCGCACACTCGTCCGCCACAAGACGGGCACCCTTCAGGACACCCTCATAATACATTTCAGGGTGGCGATGCTCCTTGCCCTGCGGCGGCCCCTCCTTCACCAGCTTCTCGGCGTCCATCTTGGCCAAGTGCACCTTCGCACGGGCAAAAGCCCGGCATGCACCTTCGATGCAAATGGACCGCTTTATGACTTCCGGCCGTGGGCAGGCATCCACAAGCCGCCTCACCAGGACGAAGTAGCTGTTGGGAAGGGAGTCGCCAGGCTACATCCGGACTATAAGGCCCCTCATGGCCTGTTCGGCCGCCTTGTGCAGCTCGACCAGTTGCTTCAGCTGGTCGCTCAAAGGCATCGGGTGTTCGGTCCCAGTATACTGAGACCAGAACAACTTCTCCGTCGAGCTTCCCTCCTCGGCCTGGTAGTACTTTGCGGCATCTGACACGCTGCGGGGCAACTCCTGGAGAGCTCCGGACTCGGGTAAGTAAGAAGTAATTTGCTTTCACATGCTTGCTTTGCATAATGAATGCCTTACCCGCCGCTATCTTCCTCATCACCTCAATTTCCTGGAGGGCCTTTTGGGCTTCAGCCTTGGCATGCTTTGTGCTCTCGAGGGCCGCAGCAAGCTCGGACTCTCGCGCCTTCGAGTCAAGCTCCAAAGTCTCGTGTTTCTTCATGAGAGCCTGGAGCTCTTGCTGCACCTCGCCCACCCATGCCTCTTGTTTCTCCCGCTCGGTGCGCTCCTTGGCCGCTTTGTTTTCGTCCTCAGACAGCGCTTGCTTCAGGGTCGCCACTTCGGTTGTGGCCCCTAGCACATCCATGATGATCCTGTCATTTTGCAACCACATCTTATATATATATACAAGGTATTACTTACCATTGTTCTCCTCGAGCTGCCTCTTGGCAAGGCCGAGCTCCTTCTCGGACCGCTCGAGGTTCTGCTTCAGTGCGGCGACTTCCGCAGTTAGTGCGGCAGAGGTCAGCAGCGAAGCCTGCATACGCATATAGACATACTTGTATTAGACTCCTACAAATATTATTCGATCCTCTATTCGGCTTTTCTTTGTGAACACCAAACAGAGCATCAGGGGCTACTGTCTATGCGGTAATATTTTCCAATGTTTTAAATACTTACCTCAAAGCCTGTTAGAAGGCTGGCACAGGCTTCAGTCAGTCTGCTCTTGGCGGACTGAACCTTCTTGATCACCACACTCATAATAGTGTGGTGCTCTTCATTGATGGAAGCACCGTGAAGCGCTCCCAGCAGGTTGTCCGGTGCCTCTAGATGGACAGAGGTCACCGGCACGGGCGGCTTGCCCCTCTTGGAAGGGGGGGCTGCCTGCCGGAGTCCGGAACCATTGGAGGTTCCGGCGCGGCGTTCGGCTGAGGGCCGAACTTGGTGCCCTTGGGAGTCTTGCTCCCTTGGCGCCTGGAGTCCGGAAGGTCGCCTTGAAGCGCCTCCGGGACTATCCCCCCCGGCTTGGTGCCCCTTGAGACAATACCTCGACATTGTCCGTAGGGCAAGGAGAGGAGGTGGTTGGAAGTGTATCACTATTCATATCCGACGAGTCCAAGGAACCGTCCGACGAGGACACGTCGATACGGGCTCGGGGCGGACTGCATAATCATATTCGACGTTAGGAGAAGCAGTGCAACAAAAGTATGCTATGAGTTACTCTGGTATCCGAATACTTACGACTTTGCCAGAGGCTTGTCCCTGAGTAGCCACTCGTCTTCTGTAATGCCCTCGATGCGGCTATATCTCCCACGTGTCGAAGCACGACTTAGAGGCATAACCGCATTGAAAGCAATGTCGCAAGTGAGGTAATCTTCACACAACCCATGTAATACAACAGGGGAAAAAGATACATAGTTGGCTTACAATCGCCACTTCACACAATACATGAATAAAGCATTACAACATCCAAATACAATCAAGGTTCGACTACGGAACCAAAATAAAAGAAGACTACCCCAAATGCTACACAGATCCCCGATCGACCCCAACTGGGCTCCAGTACTGATCGACTAGAACGAAAACAACACAAAGGACAAGATCTTCAATGAGCTACTCCTTGAGCTCGGTTGCGTCATCTGCACGGACTCATCGGCACCTGCAAGCTGGTTTTGGAAGTATCTGTGAGTCACGGGGACTCAGCAATCTCGCACACTCGCGATCAAGACTATTTAAGCTTATGGGTAAGGTAAAAGGTATGAGGTGGAGCTGTAGCAAGCGACTAGCATATATGGTGGCTAACATATGCAAATGAGAGCGAGAAGAGAAGGCAAAAGCACGGTCAAACAACTATGATCAAGAAGTGATCCTAGAACAACCTACGTCAAGCATTACTCCAACACCGTGTTCACTTCCCAGACTCCGCCGAGAAGAGACCATCACGGTTACGCACGCGGTTGATGTATTTTAATTAAAGTCAACTTCAGGTTTTCTACAACCGGACATTAACAAATTCCCATCTGCCCATAACCATGGGCACGGCTTTTGAAAGTTCAAATCCCTGCAGGGGAGTCCCAACTTAGCCCATGACAAGCTCTCACGGTCAACGAAGTATATACCTTCTCCTGAGACATTCCGATCAGACTCGGCATCCCGGTTCTACAAGACAACTTCGACAGTGGTAAAACAAGTCCAGCAACACCACCCGAATGTGCCGACAAATCCTGATGGGAGCTGCACATATCTCGTTCTCAGGGCACACCGGATTGTCCAAGGTACGGGTAGGCCAGCCCAGAGTTGCCCCTGGTGGCCACCGGCAGCTGACAGGTTGGACCAACACTCAGAGGAGCACTGGCCCGGGGGGGTAAAATAATGATGACCCTCAGGAGCGCGACTCCCAAGGGAAAAGAAAAGGCTAGGTGGCGAATGATAAAACCAAAGTTGGGCATTGTTGGAAGAGTTTTATTCAAGGCGAACTATCAAGGGGTTCCCATTATAGCCCAACCGCGTAAGGAACGCAAAATCCGGGAACATAACACCGATATGATGGAAACTAGGGCGGCAAGAGTGGAACAAAACACCAGGCATAAGGCCGAGCCTTCCACCCTTTACCAAGTATATAGATGCATTAATTAAATAAGATATATTGTGATATCCCAACAAGTAAACATGTTCCAACAAGGAACAACATCTCCATGTTCCAACAAGGAACATACTTCAATCTTCACCTGCAACTAACAACGCTATAAGAGGGGCTGAGCGAAGCGGTAACATAGCCAAACAACGGTTTGCTAGGACAAGGTGGGTTAGAGGCTTGGTTCAACAATATGGGAGGCATGATAAGCAAGTGGTAGGTATCGCAGCATAGGCATAGCAAAAGAGTGAGCAACTAGCAAGCAAAGATAGAAGTGATTTCGAGGGTATGGTCATCTTGCCTGAAATCCCGCAAGGAAGAAGAACGAGTCCATGAAGAAGACAAACGGACGTAGTCGAACGGGTCCTCCCAAACGCGACGTTATCGGAACTAACCCGAAGAAGCAACACCGGAAAGAAGCAAACAACATAGTAAACAACCACCACATAAGCATGACATGATGCACAACCAAATATGATGCATGTCCGGATTAATGAGGCATGGCATGGCAAAGTGCACAAGCAATCCTACGAATTAAGTGGAGCTCAATATGCAACTCCGTTGCATATTGACGGAACACCACATCAATTATTTAGTTCACTCTCGGTTAGGTACTCAACAATATTAAATGTTGGTTAACATGGCAAGAGGTGAATCATAACAAAACTATACCATTTAAACAATTTAAATGGGGCCGGATATAACAAACAACAAATCCGGTAAATCCCCATGTGCATTTAGTAATTAATGCAAACAACAGTTTTAAACATTTTAATTGTTGTTATCATGATGCGGATGACATGTGCAATTTTTATGCAATATTTATGAAAAAAGTTGATAAGATCATTTTGTGAAGCATTTGTCACCGTGGTAGAAAGAAAGGGGTGCCACGACGACGAAACGGAAATGGTGCCATGGCAACATTCCGGTTCCGGTAACTCGATTGAGATGCCGGTGAAAAGAAAGTGTGACGGGAGCGAGTCACGCAAGGATGGTGGGGTGATCCCGGATACCAGGTTCCCATGGGTCAACGGTATGGCAAACGAGGGGAGACGTGTAATGACAACTCGGGCACGGTGCAAACGCGGACATCACATACAACATGCATTTGTCCACGGTGGTTGGTCCGGCAGTTATACCTTCCAAGGGTGCATTTCGAGGCGGTGCAAAGTAGAGGAAGTAGACGTTCTCGCGACGGTAGAGGAAGTAGTGGTACACGTCTCGGAGAAGGACTTGACGCATTCGATGTTTCCGAGGGCGACGGTAGGGGAACTTGGCGTTAGTGCTACACGGGTCTTCGGTGACGGTCGATGTACATGGCAAACGTAGAGGTACTATGCTTCGGTCGTCGTGGTACTTGGCGATAGTAGTGGTACAAGGGTTGTAGCTGGCCTTGTCGGTTCATCGTGTAGTTGTAAACGTTCCGTAGATGTTCATGTCGTCGAAACCGTTCGGATCTTGGAATGATGGTAGTCGTTCACTTGACGGTCTCGACGGATTCGAAAGGGTACTTGGCGGTCTGTCGTGGTACTTGGCGATGTTCCCTGTTCAATGGTCGTTGGACTTGGTGTCCCAGCCCGTAGTCGTTCGGGCATCGTGGAAGATCTTGACGCTCACGGGGTCTCGATCTCGACAAGAGAAGGCAGCGAGGCAACGTCCTTGACAGATGCAGCTTGTGCAGGGGAACCATGGCGAGGCCGAAGGTGGGGTCTCGAGCAGGAGGTGTCCACACCTGGAGCAGAGGAGGTGGTCGACGTCGTGCACGAGGCGAGGTTGATGACGGTCGCAGGTTGAGGGTGCTGCAGGCGGGAGCGGCTGAAGATGGTGGTGGAGCCACACAGCTCGACGGAAGCAGGGGCGGCGGAGCTCGCACATCGGGCGGTGACACTAGATGAGGAGGAGGCTTGGCAGCCGTTCTGAAGCAGGGAAGTAGAAGGGGCGACGGGCGTCGGGCCATGGGCGGCAGCAGAGGCAGGGTAGAGCAGAGGGGACGACGGGCGTCGGCGAGATGGTGCAGCAGCTGGTGCTGGCAGCAAGGTCGAGGTAGGTTGGTAGCGCCGAGGAGAAGCAGGAGGAAGGCCATGGCAGAGGAAGAGCGGCGTCGGGGTTTGGAGGAGGACGAGCGAGGGGATTGACGTGCAGAGGATGCAGCGGTGCGGAGAGAGCGAAGGGAGAGAGGGGATCGAGCAGGGAGAAAAAGGTCACGGACGAGAGGAGGGGTCGAGCGCGGTGCCTCTCCTGGCGGCGCGAGGGAGGGATCGAGAGGGAGAGGTGCGCGAGGGATCGGGCTCAGGAAGGCTAGGGTTAGAAAGGAGGCTGGGCCTTAGAGGAAAATGGGTCTAGGGTTAGTAGGCGCTGGCTGAGCTAATGGGCCGACCGGGTGGCCGAGGCCCAGGTAGCTGCTGCTGCTTTTCTATTTCTTCAGACAGAAAAACAAAAAAGGAAAGAGCAGGAAAAAAAGGAGAGGAGCTAGAGAAATATAAAAATATACTCGTGATCCTGAAAATGTGCTCTATTTAACAAAATTGGTTTGGAGATTTTTAAAGGAAGTAAAATAATTCAAGTTTGAATTAAATTCAAACTTGAACCATTTTAAACCCTAACCAAAACAATTTCAATAGAGATGAAATTTGATAGAGAGGTTAGGTGCATGGTGTTAGAATATTGAGGCAAAGATGAACATTAAAAGAGAAGGGAACGTGACACTTGCCAAAAGAAGGAAGTAGAGGGAAGGAGAAGGTGATGAAGCAAGATTCATGCATGGAACATGCAGCAACTTAATATGTATGAAAAACACACAATGCACATGATGACATGATGACTTGCAACATGATGCAATGATGAATGCAAAGAACCAAACAAATCACACGACGAAACCCGGAAACCCTAGAAGGCATCTGAAGCTCCGGTCTTGGGTCGTTACATCTTCGCCGTCGGCAGCGGTGGTGGAACAGTCCAGAAGGAGAGTCCTTCCCTTCTTGGACCCTTCGGCCTCCCCTGTTGGGGCAGCCTTCCTTTTCTTGTCTCCCCCGGCTGGAGGGGGAGAATCTTCATCTTCCTCCTCCTCGTTTTCACGGGAGGAGTGCGTCTCGGAGTTATCGGACGATCTGTCCGATACCACCTGGCGTCGGGAACTCTTTCGGGTTCTCGTGGCCTTCTTCTTGGTCTTCTCCGGCACCTCATAAGGAGCCGGAGTCTGCATCTACGTCAGGAGAGCATCTGCAGGGTCTTCGGGCAGAGGGGCCGGACAGTTAATCTGCTCCGATGTCTCCACCCAGTCCTGTCAAAGGCATGGGAGCTCAGACCCCGCACATGGTTAAGCTATGGGAAATAAATACCCTACCAGATGTACAGAACCCGGATTCGCAGGGCGCTTCGCGCTCAGCCCGCGGTCCTCGGTAAGAGTAGGGGGGACCTCGGCGCCTTTGAACAGCACCTTCCAGACGTCCTTATGCGTCGTGTCGAAGAGCTTGCGTAGAGTCTGGTGTTGGGCCGGGTCGAACTCCCATAAGTTGAAAGCCCGTTGTTGACACGGGAGGCTCTGGCGGAAGAGCATGACCTGGACTATGTTGACAAGCTTAAGTTTCTTGCTTATCATGTTCCGGATACATTTCTGAAGTCCGTCCAGCTCCACCGATGAGCCCCAGGATAGGCCCTTCTCCTTCCAGGAAGTGAGCCGCATGGGGATTCCGGATCGAAACTCGGGGGCCGCCACCCAGTTGGTGTCGCGCGGCTCGGAGATGTAGAACCACCCCGATTGCCACCCCTTTATGGTCTCCACGAAGGAGCCCTCGAGCCATGTAACGTTGGGCATTTTGCCCACCATGGCTCCGCCGCATTCCGCTTGTTGGCCGCCTACTACCTTCGGCTTGATATTGAAGGTCTTCAGCCACAGGCCGAAGTGGGGCCGGATGCGGAGGAAAGCCTCGCACATGACGATGAACGCCAAGATGTTGAGGATGAAATTTGGGGCCAGATCATGAAATTCCAGCCCATAATAGAACATAAGGCCGTGGATGAATGGATGGAGGGGAAACCCCAGTCCACGGACGAAGTGGGGGAGGAAAATCACCCTTTCGTAAGGTTCCGGGGTAGGGACAATCTGCCCCGCGAATGGCAGCCGATGCGCGATATCCGCGGCTAAGTATCCGGCCCCACGTAGTTTCTTGATGTGTCCCTTCTTGACGGAGGAGACCATCCACTTGCCTCCCGCTCCGGACATGTTTGGAGAGAGTTGAGGAGAAGGATGTGGACTTGGGCGTTGGAGCTCTAGTGCGCGAGAATGGATGAGCAAGGAGGAAGAAGGCGTGGGTAGAAAAAGGTTAAACCTTATCCCTTTATAAGGGCGGACGAAACTATGCGCCCCCACCAGCCTGGTAAAACTCGCTTATCCCCCAAGCGCCGTAATTGATGGCGCGGTTGGGTTACCCACGTCCGTATTGATGGGAATACCGTAATAAGGGGACACGATCTCTGCTTCGACAAGACGTGCCAAGGAAACCACCTCGCGAAACACGTTGAGATAGGTTATGAAAAACGATTCGAATAAAGACCTGGCTGTGGTGTGATGTCACGCTACGGGGTACGTCAGCAGATTAGATTTGTGGAAATATCATTCTCTCTATGGTGGTATGTGGAACTTGTTTTGCAGAGCCGGACATGATCCTCGTGTTCAAAATCTTATGAAGTATTCGGAGGAGGAACCCGCCTTGCAATGCCGAAGACAATCTGCGCGCCGGACTCATCGTCATTGAAGCTTGGTTCAGGGGCTACTGAGGGAGTCCTGGATTAGGGGGTATCCGGACAGCCGGATTATATCCTTTAGCCGGGCTGTTGGACTATGAAGATACAAGATTGAAGACTTCGTCCCGTGTCCGGATGGGACTCTCCTTGGCGTGGAAGGCAAGCTTGGCAATACGGATATGTAGATCTCCTTCCTTGTAACCGACTCTGTGTAACCCTAGCCCCCTCCTGTGTCTATATAAACCGGAGGGTTTAGTCCGTAGGACGAACAACATACAATCATACCATAGGCTAGCTTCTAGGGTTTAGCCTCTTCGATCTCGTGGTAGATCAACTCTTGTACTACTCATATTATCAAGAACAATCAAGCAGGACGTAGGGTATTACCTCCATCAAGAGGGCCCAAACCTGGGTAAAACATCGTGTCCCCTGCCTCCTGTTACCATCCGCCTAGACGCACAGTTCGGGACCCCCTACCCGAGATCTACCGGTTTTGACACCGACAATAGGTAATTCATATTTATTAGGAGAGCCTTCATAATCACTTTCATCAGTATTATCAGTTTCAATAATTTCATTCTCTCTAGCCCTAGCGAGTTGTTCATCAAGAAATTCACCGAGTGGTATAGTAGTATCAGGCATAGAAGTAGTTTCATCATAAGTATCATGCATAGCAGAAGTGGCATCATCAATAATATGCGACATATCAGAATTAATAGCAGAAGCAGGTTTAGGTGTCGCAAGCTTACTCAAAACAGAATGTGAATCAAGTGTAGAGCTAGATGGCAGTTCCTTACCTCCCCTCGTAGTTGAGGGATAAATCTTAGTTCTTGGATCTTTCAAGTTCTTCATAATGATAAGCAGATATAAATCCCAAGTGACTCAAAGAACAGAGCTATGCTCCCCGGCAACGGCGCCAGAAAATAGTCTTGATAACCCACAAGTATAGGGGATCGCAACAGTTTTTGAGGGTAGAGTATTCAACCCAAATTTATTGATTCGACACAAGGGGAGCCAAAGAATATTCTCAAGTATTAGCAGCTGAGTTGTCAATTCAACCACACCTAGAAACTTAATATCTACAGCAAGGTATTTAGTAGCAAAGTAATATGATAGTAGTAGTAATGGTAGCAAAAGATAACGGTAGCAAAAGTAATGTTTTTGGTATTTTGTAGTGATTGTAACAACAGCAACGGAAAAGTAAATGAGCGAAGAACAATATATGGAAAGCTCGTAGGCAATGGATCGGTGATAGAGAATTATGCCGGATGTGGTTCATCATGTAACAGTCATAACCTAGGGTGACATAGAACTAGCTCCAATTCATCAATGTAATGTAGGCATGTATTTCGAATATAGTCATACGTGCTTATGGAAAAGAACTTGCATGGCATCTTTTGTCCTACCCTCTCGTGGCAGCGGGGTCCTAGTGGAAACTGAGGGATATTAAGGCCTCCTTTTAGTAGAGTACCGGACAAAAGCATTAACACATAGTGAATACATGAACTCCTCAAACTACGGTCATCACCGGAAGTGGACCCGATTATTGTCACTTCGGGGTTGCCGGATCATAACACATAGTAGGTGACTATAGACTTGCAAGATAGGATCAAGAACTCTCATATATTCATGAAAACATAATAGGTTCAGATCTGAAATCATGGCACTCGGGCCCTAGTGACAAGCATTAAGCATAGCAAAGTCATAGCAACATCAATCTCAGAACATAGTGGACACTAGGGATCAAACCCTAACAAAACTAACTCGATTTCATGATAAATCTCAGCCAACCCATCACCGTCCAGCAAGCCTATGATGGAATTACTCACGCACGGCGGTGAGCATCATGAAATTCGTGATGGAGGATGGTTAATGATGACGATGGCGACGGATTCCCCTCTCCGGAGCCCCGAACGGACTCCAGATCAGCCCTCCCGGGAGAGTTTAGGGCTTGGCGGCAGCTCCATATCGTAAAACGCGATGAATCTTTTTCTCTGTTTTTTTCTCTCCGAACACGAATATATAGAGTTGGAGTTGAGGTCGGAGGAGCTCTAGGGGGCCCACGAGGTAGGGGGCGCGCCCCCACCCTCGCGGCTAGGGTGTGGACCCCCTGGTCTTGATCTTTTGCCAATATTTTTTATTATTTTAAAAATAGTCTCCATGAAGTTTCAGGTCATTCTGATAACTTTTGTTTCTGCACATAAATAACACCATGGCAATTCTGCTGAAAACGGCGTCAGTCCGGGTTAGTTCCATTCAAATCATGCAAGTTAGAGTCCAAATCAAGGGCAAAAGTGTTTGGAAAAGTAGATACGGCGGAGATGTATCATTGCTTTGCATAATCATGTAGTTGACATCGTATTTGTGGCAAACCCACTTTCATAATTCTTTCATACATGTCGCTCTTGATTCATCGCATATCTCGGTACACCGCTGGAGGCATTCACATAGAGTCATATTTTTGTTCTAGTATCGAGTTGTAACATTGAGTTATGAGTAAATAAAAGTGTTATGATCATCATTATTAGAGCATTGTCCCATGTGAGGAAAGAAGGATGGAGACTGAAATAAAAAAGGAGGCCAAAGAAGCCCAAACAAAAAAATGAGAGAAAAAGAGAGAAGGGACAATGTTACTATCCTTTTCCCACACTTGTGCTTCAAAATAGCACCCATGATCTTCATGATAGAGAGTTTCTTATTTTGTCATTTTCATATACTAGTGGGAATTTTTCATTATAGAACTTGGCTTGTATATTCCAATGATGGGCTTCCTCAAAATGCCCTAGGTCTTCGTGAGCAAGCAAGTTGGATGCACACCCACTTAGTTTCTTTAGATGAGCTTTCATACACTTATAGCTCTAGTGCATCCGTTGCATGGCAATCCCTACTCCTCCCATTGACATCAATTGATGGGCATCTCCATAGCCCATTGATTAGCCGTGTCAATGTGAGACTTTCCCCTTTTTTGTCTTCTCACATAACCCCCATCATCGTATGCTATTCCACCTATAGTGCTATATCCATGGCTTGCGCTCATGTATTGCGTAAGGGTTGAAAAGGCTGAAGCGCGTTAAAAAGTATGAACCAATTGCTCAGCTTGTCATTGGGGTTATGCATGATGGAGCATTTTGTCTGACGAAAATGAAGCATGGCCAAACTATATGATTTTGTAGGGATAAGCTTTCTTTGGCTATGTTATTTTGATAAGACATAATTGCTTGGTTAGCATGCTTGAAGTATTACTATTTTTATGTCAATATTAAACTTTTATCTTGAATCTTTTGAATCTGAACATTCATGTCACAATAAATAGAATTACATCGAAAATTATATTAGGGAGCATTCCACATCAAAAATTCTTTTTTTATCATTTACCTACTCGAGGACGAGCAAGAATTAAGCTTGGGGATGCTTGATACGTCTCCAACATATCTATACTTTTTGATTGTTACATGCTATTATATTATCTATTTTTGATGTTTTCAATGGGCTTTAATATACCTTTTTATATTATTTTTGGGACTAACCTATTAACCGAAAGCCCAGTGCAAATTTTTGTTTTTTTTCCTATTTCAGTGTTCCGCGGAAAAGGAATATCAAACGGAATCCAAACGGAATGAAACCTTCGCGAGGATCGTTTTTGGAACAAAAGCAATCCAGGAGACTTGGAGTGGACGTCAAGGAAGCAGCGAGGAAGCCACGAGGCAGGAGGGTGCGCCCCCACCCTCGTGGGCCCCTAGCAGCTCCACCGACCTACTTCCTTCGTCTATATATACTCTTATACCCTGAAACCTTTGGGGAGAGCCACGAAACACCTTTTCCACCGCCACAACCTTCTGTACCCGTGAGATCCCATCTTGGGGCCTTTTCCGGCGATCTGCCGGAGGGGGATTCGATCACGGAGGGCTTCTACATCAACACCATAGCCTCTCCGATGATGTGTGAGTAGTTTACCACAAATCTTCGGGTCCATAGTTATTAGCTAGATGGATTCTTCTCTCTCTTTGGATCTCAATACAAAGTTCTCCTCAATCTTCTTGGAGATCTATTCGATGTAACTCTTTTGCGGTGTGTTTGCCGAGATCCGATGAATTGTGGGTTTATGAACTTGATTATCTATGAATATTATTTGATTCTTCTCTGCATTCTTATATGCATGATTTGATATCTTTGCAAGTCTCTTCGAATTATCGGTTTAGTTTGGCCTACTAGATTGATCTTTCTTGCAATGGGAGAAGTGCTTAGCTTTGGGTTCAATCTTGCGGTGCTCGATCCTAGTGACAGAAAGGGAAACGACACGTATTGTATTGTTGCCATCGAGGATAAAAAGATGGAGTTTATATCATATTGCTTGATTTTATCCCTCTACATCATGTCATCTTGCCTAATGCATTACTCCATTCTTATGAACTTAATACTCTAGATGCATGCTGGATAGCGGTTGATCTATGGAGTAGTAGTAGATGCTGGATCATTTCGGTCTACTTGTCACGGACATGATGCCTATATTCATGATCATTGCCTTAGATATCATCATAACTATGCACTTTTCTATCAATTGCTCGGCAGTAATTTGTTCACCCACCGTAATACATGCTATCTTGAGAGAAGCCACTAGTGAAACCTATGCCCCCCGGTTCTACTTTACATCATATAAGTTTCCAATCTACAGTTCTAATTTACTATTTATTTTGCAATCTTTATTTTCCAATCTATACCACGAAAATACCAAAAATATTTATCTTATTATCTTTATCAGATCTCACTTTGCAAGTGGTCGTGAAGGGATTGACAACCCCTTTATCGCATTGGTTGCAAGGTTCTTATTTGTTTGTGCAGGTACTAGGTGATTTGCGTGTAGTTTCCTACTAGATTGATACCTTGGTTCTCAAAAACTGAGGGAAATACTTACACTACTTTGCTGCATCACCCTTTCCTCTTCAAGGGAAAACCAACGCATGCTCAAGAGGTAGCAGGCATCAATATTATATGTATCAATGTGATCGAGATTCAGTAAACCATTTGCATTGGATGTAAGACCATAGAAGGTTTTATTCATGTAAACAGAACAACAATTATTCTCTGACTTAAATGAATAACTATATCGCAATAAACATGATCCAATCATATTTATGCTCAACGCAAACACCAAATAACATTTATTTAGTTCTAATACTAATCCCGAAGGTAAAGGGAGGGTGCGATGGTGATCTTATCAACCTTGGAATCACTTCCAACACACATCGTCACCTCGCCCTCAACTAGTCTTTGTTCATTTTATAACTCCTGTTTTGAGTTACTAATCATAGCAACTGAACCTGTATCAAATTCTCAGGGGCTACTATGAACACTAGTTAAGTGCACATGTATATCATATATACTTTTGTTCACTTTGCCATCCTTCTTATCCGCCAAGTATTTGGGGCAGTTCCGCTTCAAGTGACCATTTCCTTTGTAGTAGAAACACTCAGTTTTAGGCTTGGGTCTAGCTTTGGGCTTCTTCATGGGAGTGGCAACTTGCTTGCTATTCTTCTTGAAGTTCCCTTTCTTTCCCTTGCCCTTTTACTTGAAACTAGTGGTCTTGTCAACCATCAACACTTGATGCTTTTCTTGATTTCTACCTTCGCCGATTTCTGCATCGCGAAGAGCTCGGGAATCGTTTTCATCATCCCTTGCATATTATAGTTCATCATGAAGTTCCAGTAACTTGGTGATAGTGACTAGAGAACTCTGTCAATCACTATTTTATCTGGAAGATTAACTCCCACTTGATTCAAGCGATTGTAATACTCAGACATTCTGAGCACATGCTCACTAGTTGAGCTATTCTCCTCCATCTTGTAGGCAAAGTACTTGTCAGAGGTCTCATACCTCTTGACTCGGGCATGAGTCTGAAATACCAATTCAGCTCTTGTATCATCTTATATGCTCCGTGGCATTCAAAACATTTTTGAAGTCCCGGTTCTAAGCCGTAAAGCATGGTGCACTAAACTATCAAGCAGTCATCATACCGAGCTTGCCAAACGTTCATAACGTCTGTATCTGCTCATGTAATAGGTCCGTCGCCTAGCGGTGCATCAAGGACATCATTCTTCTATGCAGCAATGAGGATAGTCCTCAGATCACGGACCCAGTCCGCATCATTGCTACTATCATCTTTGAACTTACTTTTCTCTAGGAACATATCAAAAAATAAAATGGGGAGCTACATCGCAAGCTATTGATCTACAACATAGATATGCAAAAACAATCAGGACTAAGTTCATGATAAATTAAGTTCAATTAATCATATTACTTAAGAACTCCCACTTAGATAGACATCCCTCTAGTCATCTAAATGATCACGTGATCCATATCAACTAAACCATGTCCGATCATCACGTGAGATGGAGAAGTTTTCAATGGTGAACATCACTATGTTGATCATATCTACTATATGATTCACGTTCGACCTTTCGGTCTCTAGTGTTCCGAGGCCATATCTGCATATGCTAGGCTCGTCAAGTTTAACCCGAGTATTCTGCACGTGCAAAACTGGCTTGCACCCGTTATATGTGAACGTAGAGCTTATCACACCCGATCATCACATGGTGTCTCGGCACGACGAACTGTCACAATGGTGCATACTCAGGGAGAACACTTATACCTTGAAATTTTAGTAAGGGATCATCTCATAATGCTACCGTCGTACTAAGCAAAATAAGACGTATAGAAGATAAACATCACATGCAATCAAAATATGTGACATGATATGGCCATTATCATCTTGTGCCTTTGATCTCCATCTCCAAAGTACCGTCATGATCTCCATCGTCACCGGCATGACACCATGATCTCCATCATCTTGATCTCTATCAACGTGTCGTCACATGGTCGTCTCGCCAACTATTGCTTTTGCAACTATTGCTATTGCATAGCGATAAAGTAAAGCAATTATATGGCGCTTGCATCTTATGCAATAAAGAGACAACCATAAGGCTTCTGCCAGTTGCCGATAACTTTAACAAAACATGATAATCTCATACAACAATTTATATCTCATCACGTCTTGACCATATCACAACATGCCCTGCAAAAACAAGTTAGACGTCCTCTACTTTGTTGTTGCAAGTTTTATGTGGCTGCTACGGGCTTCTAGCAAGAACCGTTCTTACCTACGTATCAAAACCACAATGATTTTTCGTCAAGTGTGTTGTTTTAACCTTCAACAAGGACTGTACGTAGTCAAACTCGATTCAACTAAAGCTGGAGAAATAGACACCCACTAGCCACAAGTGTGCGAAGCCCGGCGGTAGAACCAGTCTCATGAACGCGGTCATGTAATGTCGGCCTGGGCCGCTTCATCCAACAATACCACCGAATCAAAGTATGACATGCTGGTAAGTAGTATGACTATTATCGCCCACAACTCTTTGTGTTCTACTCGTGCATATAACATCTACGCATAGACCTGGCTCGGATGACACTGTTGGGTAAGGATGGCAATTTTACCCATGGGTATGGGTACCTGCGGATACCGTACCCACATGGGTAGGGTATGGGCACAATTTTATACCCATGGATAGTACCCATACCCTACCCGTTAAGTCATGGGTAGGGTATGGGTATAGCCTTTTACCCATGGATATACCCATACCCTACCCATTTATACTAACATGTGAGTTTTACTCGTGATTCATAAGTGTACCTATGTTAAAGTTGTGTCATGAGCTTATGAACCTATGTTAAAGTTTTCACCAATTGTCAATTTGAATTGAGATAATTATCATGTACTCATCTAACTATTATTGAGTTGAGATCAATATTTTTTTGCCAAATGTGCTATAGATGAATGTAAAATTGCGAATAACTTATGTATTATTTGATCTACCCATTGGGTACCCAATGGGTATGGCTACCCATCAGGTATGGGTACGGGTATGGGTAGAATTTTGTATCCATTGATTACATGGGTATGGGTATGGTATTGCTCTACCCACCCCATACCCTACCCATTACCATCCTTACTGTTGGGGAATGCAGTATTTCAAATTTTTTCCTACGATCACGCAAGATCTATCTAGGAGATGCATAGCAACGAGCAGGGAGAGTGTGTCCACATACCCTCGTAGACCGAAAGCGGAAGCGTTTAGTAACGTGGTTGATGTAGTCGAACGTCTTTGCGATCCAACCGATCCAAGCACCAAACGTACGGCGCCTCCGCGTTCAGCACACATTCAGCTCGATGACGTCCCTCGATCTCTTGATCCAGTTGAGGACGAGGGAGAGTTCCCTCGGCACGACGATGTGGCGACGATGATGATGAAGTTACCGGCGGAGGGCTTCGCCTAAGCACTACGACGATATGACCGAGGTGTGTAACTGTGGAAGGGGGCACCGCACACGGCTAAGAGAAGACTTGGTGTGCCTTTGGGGTGCCCCCTGCCCACGTATATAAATGAGGGAGGGAGAGAGGCCGGCCCTCCTAGGGGCGCGCCAAGTGTAGGGAGTCCTACTAGGACTCCCAAGTCCTAGTAGGATTCTCTTTCCTTTTCGGAGTAGGAAAGAAGGAAAGGAGGGAGAGGGAGAAGGAAAGCGGGGGCCGCACCCCCACCCCTTGTCCAATTCAGTCTGGGAAGGGGGGAGGCGCGCGCCACCTCGTGGCCCTTCTTCCCTCTCTCCACTAAAGCCCAATAAGGCCCATTAACTTCCCCCGACGAATTCCCATAACTATCCGGTACTCCGAAAAATACCCGAATCACTCGAAAACATACCGATGTCCGAATATAGCCTTCTAGTATATCAATCTTTACCTCTCGACCATTTCGAGACTCCTTGTCATGTCCGTGATCTCCTCCGGGACTCCGAACAAACTTCGGTCATCAAATCACATGACTCATAATACAAATCGGCATCGAACATTAAGCGTGCGGACCCTACGGGTTCGAGAACTATGTAGACATGAACGAGACACATCTCCGGTCAATAACCAATAGCGGAACCTAGATGCTCATATTGGCTCCTACATATTCTACGAAGATCTTTATCGGTCAAACCGCATAACAACATACATCATTCCCTTTGTCGTCGGTATGTTACTTGCCCGAGATTTGATCATCGGTATCATCATACCTAGTTCAATCTCGTTACCGGCAAGTCTCTTTACTCATTCCGTAATGCATCTTGCCGTAACTAACTCATTAGTCACATTGCTTGCAAGGCTCATAGTGATGTGCATTACCGAGAGGGCCCAGAGATACCTCTCCGATACACGGAGTGACAAATCCTAATCTTGATCTATGCCAACTCAACAAACACCATCAGAGACACCTGTAGAGCATCTTTATAATCACCCAGTTAAGTTGTGACGTTTGATAGCACACAACGTGTTCCTCCGATATTCGGGAGTTGCATAATCTCATAGTCAGAGGAACATGTATAAGTCATGAAGAAAGCAATAGCAATAAAACTAAACGATCATTTATGCTAAGCTAACGGATGGGTCTTGTCCATCACATCATTCTCCTAATGATGTGATACCGTTTATCAAATGACAACACATGTCTATGGTTAGGAAACTTAACCATCTTTGATTAACGAGCTAGTCAAGTAGAGGCATACTAGGGACACTCTGTTTTGTCTATGTATTCACACATGTATCAAGTTTCCGGTTAATACAATTCTAGCATGAATAATAAACATTTATCATGATATAAGGAAATATAAATAACAACTTTATTATTGCCTCTAGGGCATATTTCCTTAAACAACTACCAGTGCTTCATGCTATCTCATTTGTACTCACAAACTCTGGCACTATGACCTAGTTTTGGTTAGATATTTGGCTACACCATAAACCGCTTGCTGCTGCCTTTCCTTGCCTCTACTCACACACCACTTCACCACTTGCTCATGTGGCTACTGTTTTAAATCACAGTTTAGAATCAATCCCGCGGAATGGCCTAACATCTAATGTTGCTGTCGAGTTGTTCTCCTTGTTGTCGCTTTTACACGGCTTCCAGCCTTCGCAAGAACCAGGCAAGCGCTTCCTCAATGGAGGCCTACACTTCTGCACAAAGAACGCCAATGATCTGACCATTCTATGCCCATATGGCCATCATGCCTCCCCAACAGAGTGAAGATATTTGCATGGCTGCTACTCCGTGGTAGAATGAACTGCAAAAACAACCTGCTTTGCAATCATGTCATCTCAAATTCACTCTGTCCAAGATGTGGGTTTGATGGCGAAAGCACCACACACATATTCATCGAGTGCCCGCTCGCGCAACGAGTATGGCAAAGGATTGGCTTCCAACCTCCTGACAACATAGACGAACTCTAGGACTACCGCCTGTCTCTCCACCTTGATGCAACGATTTGGCAATCCATGCTTCTTATCATCCTATGGAAAATATGGGACTCCAAAAATGCGATGACTTTCAGGCAACAAAATCACCATGGTGTCTTCACCCTCAAGCAAATCATTAAAGTGGACACACCGGATGAAGAAACTGGAACAAAAATAGACTGCCTCCTCATGGCGTTCCTATCTCTCATCATGATTACACGTGCTTATGTAATTCCGCCTTGTAATTAGTCAAATAATGGATTGCATGTTACCTTGTGGGCCCCACGTGGCTCCGTCTGACCTAATTCCACTTCTATAAATTCTCAAATATTGGGAAACCAACATGGAGCCACCCGAAACACTTTTTCCGCTGCTGCAACCTTCTGTTCTTCCGCGATCTCATACGGAGGCCTTTTCCGGCACTTTGTCGGAGGGGAATTGATCACGAGGGGCTTCTACATCAACTTTGTCACCCTTCCGATGATGTGTGAGTAGCTCACCATAGACATATGGGTCCATAGCTAGCAGCTAGATGGCTTCTTCTCTCTCTCTCTCTCTCTCTCTCTCTCTCTCTCTCTCTCTGATCTTCAATACAATGTTCTCCTCGATCTTCTTGGAGTTCTATCCGATGTAATCTTTTTTTGCGATGTGTTTGTTGGGATCCGATGAATTGTGGGTTTATGATCAGATTATTTATTAAAAGTAATTGAGTCTTTTATGAACTTTATTATGCATGATTATGATAGCTTTGTATTTCTCTCTGATCTATCCATTTTGTTTGGCCAACTAGATTGATTTATCTTTAGTGGGAGAGGTGCTTTGTAATGGGTTCAATCTTGGGGTGCCATCACCTCATGACAGAAGGGGTAGCGAGGCACATATTTGTATTGTTGCCATTAAGGGTAAAACAACGAGGTTTATTCATATTGCTTGAGTTACTTTGTCTACATCATGTCATCTTGCTTAAGGCGTTACTCTGATTGTCATGAACCTAATACCATAGATGCATGCTGGATAGTGATCGATTGGTGTTGTAATAGTAGTAGATGCATACATGAGTCGGTCTACTTGTCACATAGGTGATGCCTGTATGTGTGATCATTGTCATGAATAACATCATAATTATGCGCTTTTCTATCAGTTGCCCAACATTAATTTATTTACCCATCGTATGCTATTGTTTCAAGAGAGAAACCTCTAGTGAAATCTATGGCCCCGGGGTCTACTTTAATCATATTATAACCAAAAACACCTTGCTGCAATTTTATACTTTTTTATTTTACTTTTCTTTTTATATATCTATCACTATCATAATTAATTCTGGTAAGTAACGAGTTCAAGGGGATTGACAACCCTCTTGCCCGCGTTGGGTGCAAGTATTTGCTTCTGTGTGTGTAGGAGCTAAAGAAGGGAATTTGTGTGGTTCTCCTATTGGTTTTATAACATTGGTTCTCACTGAGGGAAATACTTATCTCTACTGTAGTGCTCCACCCTCCCTCTTCGGTGAAAATCCCAACGCAACTTACAAGTAGCACGGGGTTGTAAACTATCACCAACTTCATTAACCGACACAAAAATATTGTGTCTTGTAGAAGGAGAGCTCTTGAATCGAGAGGATGACACCAAATATATGAGTTTGGTAGGTGCACTTCAGTACCTGATGCTTACCCGACCTCGTATGTCTTTTACTTTAAGTAAAGTATGCTAGTTTCTTCATGCACCCACTAAAATACACTAGACTACCGCCAAACGCATATTGAAATATGTACTCTACATGTTGGCCTGGCCTTTAGCAAGTCATCACCCACCCTTGTTAGTGCATTCTCTGATTCTGACTGGGCAGGCTGTTTGGATGATAGACGACCAACATATGGCTTTGTAGTATTTTTGTCCTAATCTAATTCTAATCTCATGGTGTCAAATAAACATGCTACAGTTCAAGGTCAAGTGCAGAAGAAGAATACAAAACATTGGCTAATGCAACAACAAGGATTATTTGGATACAATCTATGCTAAAAGAACTTGCAATGCATCATGAGCAAGATCTGTGTCTTTGGTGTGATAGTCTTGGTGCCACATATTTATCCGCTGATGAAAATTTTCATGTAAGGACAAAACGCATTGAAATTGACTTGGGGAAGCCTTAGACACCTTTTAGCTAAGAGTCAAGTATTATATAGGATTTAATCCCAAATCTAGTAATATAGAAAATGTAAGGAGATAAAAACATCTCATCCATGGCTTGGAGAAGCCTTAAACACCTTTCAGTTAGCAAGGTTATTTTGATAAAAAAAAGCCTCTTTAAATTGGCGCAAGGGACATTGTAGCTAACAAGTGTATTGCTCACCAGGCTGGCAGACCACCAAGATGGAGCAATGACCAGACACACGACACCTGATGTAGCGTTGTAGACCACGAATGAAAGGATGGCATACCATCCCGAAATTGTGTCCTCTCTGGCGACCACCGATAGCCTCAACACCTTCCCTAAATTGAGTTCTCTTAGTTTAAGTCCAATTGTTACCCTAAAATGTCTAAAAGGACTCTCCCCTAAAATATGTTAACCCCATCAGTTCTCCCAAATTCCCACTCGCAAATATGTTAAAATATGATGTAACTACCAAAAAATAAGAACCAATAAGCATCCACATAAAAAATAGTAGCAATATCATCTCAATCTCTCTCCCTTTCTGTTTTGAGCAGCAACGAACACAACAAAGTAGCAACACAAAAAGCAAGAAAATAATCTCAACCTCTTTCGATTTCTCTCTTGTCTCTATGATCCTTTTATTCTCACCAAACAAAGCAGTAGCAACCAGAAGCAACATGAAAGTGCAACTAATCATCGGGGTGGTTTCGGTAATTAATAACAACATATATGTCATTGATCTAATGCACGTTGATAATAGATTTCAGATAAGATCAACGATTGGCATGGTAAAGACTAGTGGGTGTGGACCCCTCAAAATACAAAGGATAAAAGATTGGCAAAGCTCCAAGACTCTATATTTTTGGTTAAGTGATCCAAGATCACATTGAGTCCATAGGAAAGCCAATACTATTAAAAGGGGACGAGGTTTTGATAATGACTCATTGCTCCAGTACTTAGTGATATTGCTCCAAAACCCTCAACTACTTCACCACTTCCATCCTATCCAAAACCCTAAAGTTGATCTCAGCCCCACCGAAAAGCCCTCATCCAGACCCACGAAGATTACCATATACACTGCTGCTACCTCTTGAGCACTGCGTTGGTTTTCCCTTGAAGAGGAAAGGGTGATGCAGCAAACTAGAATAAGTATTTCCCCCAGTTTTTGAGAACCAAGGTATCAATCCAGTAGGAGGCCACACGCAAGTCCCTCATACCTACACAAACAAATAAGAACCTCGCAACCAACGCAATAAAGGGGTTGTCAATCCCTTCATGGTCACTTACGAGAGTGAGATCTGATAGAGATAATAATGATAAGATAAATATTTTTGGTATTTTTATGATACAGATTGAAAGTAAAGATTGCAAAGTAAAATAGATTGGAAACTTATATGATGGAAAATAGACCCGGGGGGCATAGGTTTCACTAGTGGCTTCTCTCAAGATAGCATAAGTATTACGGTGGGTGAACGAATTACTGTCGAGCAATTGATAGAAAAGTGAATAATTATGAGAATATCTAGGCATGATCATGTATATAGGCATCACGTCCGTGACAAGTAGACCAACTCCCGCCTGCATCTACTACTATTACTCCACACATCGACCGCTATCCAGCATGCATCTAGAGTATTAAGTTCATAAGAATAGAGTAACGCATTAGGTAAGATGACATGATGTAGAGAGATAAACTCAAGCAATATGATATAAACCCCATCTTTTTATCCTCGATGGCAACAATACAATACGTGTCATTTCCCTTTCTGTCACTGGGATCGAGCACCGCAAGATTGAACCCAAAGCTAAGCACTTCTCCCATTGCATGAAAGATCAATCTAGTAGGCCAAACCAAACTGATAATTCGAAGAGACTTGCAAACATAACCAATCATGCATAAAAGATTTCAGAGAAGAATAAAATATTGTTCATAGATAGACTTGATCATAAACCCACAATTCATCGGATCTCGACAAACACACCGCAAAAAGAGTTACATCGAATAGATCTCCAAGAAGATTGAGGAGAACTTTGTATTGAGATCCAAAGAGAGAGAAGAAGCAATCTAGCTAATAACTATGGACCTGAAGGTCTGAACTAAACTACTCACACATCATCGGAGGGGCCATAGAGTTGATGTAGAGGCCCTCCGTGATTGATGCCCCCTCCGGCGGAGCTCCGAAAAAGGCCCCAAGATGGGATCTCTTGGGTACAGAAGGTTGTGGCGGTGGAAATAGGGTTTCGTGGTGCTCTTGGATGTTTTCGGGGTATGTGAACATATATAGGAGGAAGAAGTAGGTCGGTTGAGCCATGAGAGGCCCATGAGGGGGGAGGACCGCGCAGGGGGTTAGGCGCGCCCCCTGCCTCGTGGACACCTCGTTTGTTTCTTGACGTCCACTCCAAGTCCTCTGGATCACGTTTGTTCCAAAAATCACGCTCCCGATTCCGTTTGGACTCCGTTTGATATTCCTTTTTTGCGAAACACTGAACTAGGCAAAAAAACAATTTGCACTGGGCCTTGGGTTAATAGGTTAGTCCCAAAAATAATATAAAAGTGTAAAATAAAGCCCATTAACATCCAAAACAGATAATATAATAGCATGGAGCAATCAAAAATTATAGATACGTTGGAGACGTATCAAGCATCCCCAAGCTTAATTCCTGCTCGTCCTCGAGTAGGTAAATGATAAAAACAGAATTTTTGATGTGGAATGCTTTCTAGCATGTTCTTCAATATATTTTTCTCTAATGTGGCATGAATGTTCAGATCCGAAAGATTCAAGATAAAAGTTTATTGTTGACATAAAAATAGTAATACTCCAAGTATGCTAATCAAGCAATTATGTCTTATCAAAATAACATAGCCAAAGAAAACTTATCCCTACAAAATCATATAGTTTGGCCATGCTTCATTTTCGTCACACAAAATGCCCCCATCATGCACAACCCCGATGACAAGCCAAGCAATTGTTTCATACTTAGCCTTTTCAAACTCTTTCAACTTTTATGCAATATATGAGCGCGAGCCATGGACATAGCACTATGGGTGGAATAGAATATAATGATTGACACTACTAGGGAAAACCTTATACACAGAACTTTAGCAGTAGCGCGGGTCAAAAAAGCACGCTGGTGCTAAGTAGCAGTAGCGCGCCTGTGCAAACCGTGCTGCAAATAAAGTTTTAGCAGTAGCGCGTCTTGTTCTAAACACGTTACTACTAAAATTCCCACGGCTTAGCCGATAGGCTACACATAGTAGTAGCGACCTATATCGAACTACGCTAACGCTACTTTCTTTGTAGCAGCGCGTTTTAATCTAAACTCGCTACTGCTAAAGGATATAAAATTAAATGGAAAGCAAATAGAAAGGTAATTGAAAATGAAAGAAATAGAATAAGGTGAAAGGAAAAAAATAAAATGTGAAGAAAACTAAATGAAAAAGGGGGAAAAGAGAAAGGAGTAGCAGTAGCGTGTATCCCAGAATGCGCTGTAGCTAACGTAGCAGTAGCGCGCTTTCTGGAACACGCTACTGCTACTTCTGACTTAACCACGGGGTTCGTCCTTCCCCACGGCCACTTCCCCCAAATCCAGCTCTCCACTCTCGCCACCGCTATCGCCCGTCGGCCGCCGCGCGCTCTACGCACACCATCAACGCCGCCCCCGCCCCCGACCTCAACGCCGCCCCGGACGCCGACCCCGACCCTGACCTCGACGCCGCCATCCGCCGCGCGCCCGAGCCCCGACCCCAACCTTGACGCTGAAGGAAATATGTCGTAGAGGCAATAATAAAGTTATTATTTATTTCCTTATATCATGACAAATGTTTATTATTCATGCTAGAATTGTATTAACCGGAAACATAATACCTGTGTGAATACATAGACAAACAATATGTCACTAGTATGCCTCTACTTGACTAGCTCGTTGATCAAAGATGCTTATGTTTCCTAACCATAGACATGAGTTGTCATTTGATTAACAGGATCACATCATTAGGAGAATGATGTGATTGACTTGACCCATTCCGTTAGCTTAGCACTTGATCATTTAGTTTGTTGCTATTGCTTTCTTCATGACTTATACATGTTCCTATGACTATGAGATTATGCAACTCCCATTTACCGGCGGAACACTTTGTGTGCTACCAAACGTCACAACGTAACTGGGTGATTATAAAGGTGCTCTACATGTGTCTCCAAAGGTACTTGTTGGGTTGGCGTATTTTGAGATTAGGATTTGTCACGCCGATTGTCGGAGAGGTATCTCTGGGCCCTCTCGGTAATGCACATCACTTAAGACTTGCAAGAATTGCAGCTAATGAGTTAGTTGCGGGATGATGTATTACATAATGAGTAAAGAGACTTGCCGGTAACGAGATTGAACTAGGTATTAAGATACTGACGATCGAATCTCGGGCAAGTAACATACCGATGACAAAGGGAACAACGTATGTTGTTATGCGGTCTGACCGATAAAGATCTTAGTAGAATATGTAGGAGCCAATATGAGCATCCAGGTTCCACTATTGGTTATTGACCGGAGACGTGTCTCGGTCATGTCTACATTGTTCTCAAACTCGTAGGGTCCGCACGCTTAACGTTACGATGACATTTTCATTATGAGTTTATATGTTTTGATGTACCGAAGGTTGTTCGGAGTCCCGGATGTGATCACGAACATGACAAGGAGTCTCGAAATGGTTGAGACATAAAGATTGATATATTGGAAGCCTATGTTTGGACATCGGAAGTGTTCCAGGTGAAATCGGCATTTTACCGGAGTACCGGGAGGTTACCAGAACCCCCGGTAACCTAATGGGCCTTAATGGGCCTAGTGGAGGAAGTAGAGAGGAGGCCAAGGGGCAGCCGCGCGCCCCTCCCCCCAAGTCCGAATTGGACAAGGAGGGGCCGGCGCCCCCCCCCTTCCTTTCCCCTCTTTCTCTCCTTCCCCCCAAGTCCTAGTCCAACATGGAAAGGGGGGAGTCCTACTCCCGGTGGGAGTAGGACTCCTCCTGGCACGCCCCTTGCCTGGCCGCACCTCCTCCCCCTTGCTCCTTTATATACGGGGGCAAGGGGCACCCCATAGACACAACAGTTGATTATTGATCTCTTAGCCGTGTCTGGTGCCCCCCCTCCACCATAATCCTCGATAATATTGTAGCGGTGCTTAGGCAAAGCCCTGCGACAGTAGAATATCAAGATCGTCACCACGCCGTCATGCTGACGGAACTCTTCCCCGACATTCTGCTGGATCAGAGTCCGGGGATCGTCATCGAGCTGAACGTGTGCTAGAACTCGGAGGTGTCGTAGTTTCGGTGCTTGATCGGTCGGGCCGTGAAGACGTACGACTACATCAACCGCGTTGTGCTAACGCTTCCGCTTTCGGTCTACGAGGGTATGTAGATAACACTCTCCTCTCTCGTTGCTATTCATCACCATGATCTTGCGTGTGCGTACGATTTTTTTTGAAATTACTACGTTCCCCAACAGTGGCGTCCGAGCCTAGGTTTTATGCGTTGATGTTGTGCACGAGTAGAACACAAGTGAGTTGTGGGCGATATAAGTCATACTACTTACCAGCATGTCATACTTTGGTTCGGCGGTATTGTTGGATGAAGCGGCCCGGACCGACATTACGCGTACGCTTACGTGAGACTGGTTCTACCGACGTGCTTTGCACACAGGTGGCTGACGGGTGTCAGTTTCTCCAACTTTAGTTGAACCAAGTGTGGCTACGTCCGGTCCTTGCGAAGGTTAAAACAGCACCAACTTGACAAACTATCGTTGTGGTTTTTGATGCGTAGGTAAGAACGGTTCTTGCTAAGCCCGTAGCAGCCACGTAAAACTTGCAACAACAAAGTAGAGGACGTCTAACTTGTTTTTGCAGGGCATGTTGTGATGTGATATGGTCAAGACATGATGCTAAATTTTATTGTATGAGATGATCATGTTTTGTAACCGAGTTATCGGCAACTGCCAGGAGCCATATGGTTGTCGCTTTATTGTATGCAATGCAATCGCGTTGTAATGCTTTACTTTATCACTAAGCGGTAGCGATAGTCGTGGAAGCATAAGATTGGCGAGACGACAATGATGCTACGATGGAGATCAAGGTCTCGCGCCGGTGACGATGGTGATCATGACGGTACTTCGGAGATGGAGATCACAAGTACAAGATGATGATGGCCATATCATATCACTTATATTGATTGCATGTGATGTTTATCGTTTATGCATCTTATCTTGCTTTGATTGACGGTAGCATTATAAGATGATCCCTCACTAAATTATCAAAGTATAAGTGTTCTCCCTGAGCACCATTGTGAAAGTTCTTCGTGCTGAGACACCACGTGATGATCGGGTGTGATAGGCTCTACGTTCAAATACAACGGGTGCAAAACAGTTGCACACGCGGAATACTCAGGTTAAACTTGACGAGCCTAGCATATAACAGATATGGCCTTGGAACATAGAGACCGAAAGGTCGAGCGTGAATCATATAGTAGATATGATCAACATAGTGATGTTCACCATTGAAACTACTCCATCTCACGTGATGATCGGACATGGTTTAGTTGATATGGATCACGTGATCACTTAGAGGATTAGAGGGATGTCTATCTAAGTGGGAGTTCTTAACTAATATGATTAATTGAACTTAAATTTATCATGAACTTAGTCCTGGTAGTATTAGCATAACTATGTTGTAGATCAATAGCTCGCGTTTAGCTCCCCTATTTTATTTTGATATGTTCCTAGAGAAAACTAAGTTGAAAGATGTTAGTAGCAATGATGCGGATTGGATCCGTGATCGGAGGTTTATCCTCATTGCTGCACAGAAGAATTATGTCCTTGATGCACTGCTAGGTGACAAACCTATTGCAGGAGCAGATGCAGATGTTATGAACATTTGGCTAGCTCATTATGATCACTACTTGATAGTTTAGTGCACCATGCTTAAACGGCTTAGAATTGGGACTTCAAAGACATTTTGAAACGTCATGGACCATATGAGATGTTCCAGGAGTTGAAGTTAATATTTCAAGCAAATACCCGAGTTGAGAGATATGAAGTCTCCAACAAGTTCTATAGCTAAAAGATGGAGGAGAATAGCTCAAGCAGTGAGCATGTGCTCAAATTGTCTGGGTACTACAATCACTTGAATCAAGTGGGAGTTAATCTTCCAGATAAAATAGTGATTGACAGAATTCTCTAGTCACCATCACCAAGTTAGTAGAACTTTGTGATGAACTATAATATGCAAGGGATAACTCCCAAGCTCTTCGTAATGCTGAAATCGACGAAGGTAGAAATCAAGAAAAATATCAAGTGTTGATGGTATACAAGACCACTAGTTTCAAGAAAAGGGCAAAGGGAAGAAGGGGAACTTCAAGAAGAATGGCAAGCAAGTTGCTGCTCAAGTGAAGAAGCCCAAGTCTGGTCCTAAGCCTGAGACTAAGTGCTTCTACTGCAAAGGGACTGGTCACTGGAAGTGGAAATGCCCCAAGTATTTGGCGGATAAAAAGGATGGCAAAGTGAACAAAGGTATATTTGATATACATATTATTGATGTGTATTTTACTAGTGTTCGTAGCAACCCCTCGGTATTTGATACTGGTTCAGTTGCTAAGAGTAGTAACTCGAAACGGGAATTGCAGAATGAATAGAGACTAGTTAAGGGTGAAGTGACGATGTGTGTTGGAAGTGGTTCCAAGATTGATATGATCATCATCGCACATTCCCTATACTTTCGGGATTAGTGTTGAACCTAAATAAGTGTTATTTGGTGTTTGCGTTGAGCATGAACATGATTTGATCATGTTTATTGCAATACGGTTATTCATTTAAGTAAGAGAATAAATTGTTGTTCTGTTTACATGAATAAAACTTTATATGGTTACACACCCAATGAAGATGGTTCGTTAGATCTCGATCGTAGTGATACACATATTCATAATATTGAAACCAAAAGATGCAAAGTTAATAATGATAGTGCAACTTATTTGTGGCACTACCGTTTAGGTCATATTGGTGTAAAGCGCATGAAGAAACTCCATGCTGATGGACTTTTGGAATCACTTGATTATGAATCACTTAATGCTTGTGAACCATGCCTCATGGGCAAGATGACTAAGACTCCATTCTCCGGAACAATGGAGCGAGCAACTGACTTATTGGAAATAATACATACTGATGTATGCGGTCCGATGAGTGTTAAGGCTCACGGCAAGTATCGTTATTTCTGATCTTCACAGATGATTTGAGTAGATATGAGTATATCTACTTGATGAAACATAAGTCTGAAACATTTGAAAAGTTCAAAGATTTTCAGAGTGAAGTGGAGAATCATCGTAACAAAAATAAAAGTTTCTATGATATGATCGCAGAAGTAAAATATTTGAGTTATGAGTTTGGCCTTCAGTTAAAACAATGTGAAATAGTTTCACTACTCACGCCACCTGGAACGCTGTCAGGACCCCGACTCAATGCCACATCGATCTAGCATGTAACACCTCATATCACTTTGCGGCCTCACGCACGGTATTCCCACGAGTGTCGCCTTACCTTTTTCCGGGACCGTTTGCGCCTTTTGGCACACGTATATGATAGTGTCGCTAGCATCCATATGATAAGGAGCCCGGGCTGACATGGCTAGTCGTAAACCCAAAGTGGCACAAACTTACAGGGACATGCATCCATGACCCAGCATCGAACGTGTCGGTCATCAGCGGGTGAATCCAGGCTGTAGCACTAGGCTAGCAAGACTCGGGTGAACCGGGCTGTAGCGGGCTAACAGGACTCCGGTATTCATCGCGTGACATTTCCCCGAAGGGACAGACACAGGAACGAAGAAGGACACATGCCGGCCAGCCTAAGTGTTCCGGAGCAGTAGCAAGCTACCATGGCTCAGTGGAAACACTAGGAGACATTTCTCGGTAAGAGAGGCTACTAAAGATAAACAACTAGATAGTCAGATCCCACACATACCAAGCATTTCAATAACATACACACAATATGCTCGATATGTGCAAATACAACATGGCATCACAACATGACTCTACGACTCAAGTATTTATTCAATAGGCTCCGAGGAGCGAGATATTACAAGCATGGGTCTCATGACCCAACACTCAGAGCATACAAGTCAAAGCACAAGCTGAAGCTTAACATGTCTGAGTACAGACATCTACAAATGAAAAAGGCTGAGAAGCCTGACTATCTACCAGATCCTGCCGAGGGCACAAGATCGTAGCTGAGGTATCAAGCTAAACATCGAAGACCACGCGGAACTACTAGTGAGACTGACGTCTCTCTGCAAAAACATAAAATAGGCAAACGTGAGTACAAATGTACCCAGCAAGACTTACATCAGAACTAACTACATATGCACCATTATCAACAAAGGGGATGGTGGAGTTTAACTGCAGCAAGCCAGCTTTGACTCAGTGGCTAACCTAAACTACGACTGCAAGTAACTCTTTTGAGGTGGCGCACATGAGTCCACATGTTCACCATATCAATACACCACTATGGATCCACTCCTGTCTCCCTACGAGAACGCCATCCATAGCACTCACGCTTATCTTGCGTATTTTAGAGTATCCACTTTCACTTGTCTACGAACTGTACAGGAAACCCAGAAGTCCTTTTCCGCGGACACGGCTATTCGAATAGATGATGTTAACCCTGCAAGGGTGTACTTCTTCACACACGCTCTCACCACTTACCGCCGTTTACACGACATGTACTCGGCAACCTTCAAGCGGAAGCCCAACGTGGGTGTCGGCCATGACCTACCTAATCACCTAAGTCTCCAATCCAGGTTTATCGCCTATCCAGGTTCCATCCGCAGGGAGTCCAGCCGAGGTTTCCCATACGGCCCCGAACGATGTGTACAGGGTTCCCGAGATACCTAACGGGTATCCGGTACACCATGCCACGTACCTACCGCATCACAACCCACCCCTACGGTCAGCGCTGTCCACGGCCTCCAGTAGGCTACAAACACCAGAAACTACCTGCAACTCCTGGACAGAGAACTAGGGTGAATAAGAAGCCGAGAGGGTCCATTGGTTTCGGGCCCAATGCATGGTAGTAGCTGATTCTTAAATCACACATACAGATCTCAGTGCATAAGGTCGGCTTCAATGAAACAACCCACCATGTACTCCTACATGGCCTCTCATCGATACCTTTACCAAATCGTGTTCACCACATCACTCTCAATACCGGCATGATCATTTCAATCTAGCCCATCACCCAGATGAACCAGACCTGACACGACTCTAAGCATAGCAGGCATAGCAAGGTAGGAACAACACATACATATGGCTCAACCAACTCCTACACATGCTAGTGGGTTTCATCTAGTTACTGTGGCAATGACAGGTCATGCAGAGGAAATGGGTTCAACTACCGTAGCACACAACAGTTTGAAACGCGTTGTCTTAATGTAGTAAAAGAGAGCAGAAGCGAGAACATGGGATTGTATCGATATGATCAACTGGTTGGTTGCTTGCCTGATGGGTCGGTGCACTGATATTGCTCTTCGTTAGGGTAATCACGGTACTCCTCGGGGGCAGAACCTGCCGCAAAGAACACCGATACACAACCATTACCAAACAATGTGTGACAATATGATGCATGCATGAAACATGGCAATATGAGTGTGTTGGGATAATGCAACTAAAACCAGATGGGTTTGAATCAATTTGAACCAAAGATTCAAATTTCAAACTCATAAATGGCCCTTTAAAGTGTTTTATCTTGTTCTGCACTAAACCTCAAGTTAGCTTGTTTAAACATGCATGAAACTGGTACAGATGGATAGATTGGATTTTTCTGATCATTTTTCATATATAATTTGTTTGATTTGGAGCTACGGTTGAATTTATATGAATTTTTGAAGTTTGGGTTATTTTCTGGAATTTATAAATCATTTTAGATTTATTTTAATTCCAGAAAAGGATTACTGCGTCAGCATGAGGTCATGCTGACCTCAGCAAGTCAACAGACCCGGTCCAGGTCAAACCTGACGTGTGGGTCCAGGGTGTCAGTGGGTAATTAACTAATTTAATTTAGTTTAAACTAATCTGGATAATTAGCAGAAGGGGGCCCCACCTGTCATTGACTCAACAGAGTCAACCAGGGCCCACCCGTGGTCAAAGTCAACACGGCTGCATCGGCGTTTAGCCGCCGGCGAGCCCGACGCGGCGGCGGAAGTGGTTTTGGCCGTTCCGGCCGCCAAATGGGTCGCGGAGGGCATCGGGGTGGAGCTGAGGACGAGCCGCGGCTCTTGGTGGAGTCAGTTGGGGTCGGGGTGGCCGGAGTTGGCGCCGGCGACGACCTAGGCGGCCACCGGAGTTCGGTTGGGGACGAACTCGAGGCTAGGGTGTGCGGTGAGGTGCGGGGAGTGCACGGTTGGACTCAACGCAGCATGGTGAGTGCGATGGACACCGAGAGGTGGCCGGAGGATGGCCGGGAGCACGTCGGCGACGAGATCCATGGCAGTGCGTGTGGGTGATCTTCGTGCGGTGGCTACATGGCTCGGGGGCGAGAGAGGAAGAGTAGGAGAGGTAGCTAGGCTCACAGAGCACCCGTAGAGGCCACCGGCGGGGTCGGGGACGAGCTGATGCGGCGACGGCGTTGAAAGGGATCTCCGGCGACGGCGAACTCGGGCGAGGTCGGTGCGGTGGACTCGAGCCTCGCGAGCACGCGGGGCTCGGTTAGCTCGAAGAAGTGGACGGCGGCAGAGCTCCTGGACACGACGAGACGACGCACGGGCGGCGGGGAGCGCGGCTACGGCGATGGAGCGGCGGCGGTGGCATCGGCCATGGCTGGGGAGCGCGAGGGGGAGGAGCTGGAGAGGAGAGGGGACGTCTGGGGGTTCGGGGGAGATAGAGGGGTCGATCCACGGCGTTAGCCGGGCGAGTGGAGCGGCGAGGCGGCGAGCAGGTGCGTGGCACCCATGCGGTGCTCGCCGTCGAGCACCTGCCTGCCTGCCTGGCCGGGCAAGCAGCTCGCTGGCGCGGTGCTAGGCTGGGCCGGCAGGTGGGCCGGTTGGCGGGCGCCAGGTAAGTCTTTCTGTTATTTTCCTTTTTCTATTTTTCTGCAACTTTGTTGAATTTTTAAAAATACCTAGGCAACTCCTAAAATCACCAAACTGCTTCTGGTCCATAGTTGGATTATTCCCAACATGAAACATTTCAGTTTAGGAATATTTGAGCATTTGAAATATTTTATATAATTTTCAATGCCCAAATTCAAATACTTATCATTTAATTCAAAAACCCTAAGATGACCTAGAAAATTGTGCAACACTTTTGGCAGAGGTTCTGAACCAAGACAAAAATGATGGACATTTTAGAAGGGCATTTCAGGTTCATTGAAAAAGTTTTTAGTAAACCCTAGTTGGTTTCAGAGGGGGCTGGGGGTTCTGGCATCCCCATTTCAAGTTTCTGATGAAAGAGTAGACATGATGCAACACTCTAATGCATGAACTAGCTAGGGTGTGACAACTCACCCCCACTAAACAAGAATCTCATCCCGAGATTCAAGACGTGTGGTAAGAAGACAGAGGGGGTACAAGCTAACACGATCTTCACGATCCAGGTTGCACTTCATAGAAACGTTGACAAGATCACCATTTTTGTCTCGACGTCTTGTCTTGTGAACTACATCCAACATGACAACGAGAAGAAAAGGGGGAATTTAGAAGAATCGATCTTCTTGAGGTTCAAACAATTTAGGATCATCTTAATGATCCAAGATCAACTCATGGAATGAGACATAAAAACATTTCTGGAGCGGAGAGGTAAGACATGCATCAGTAAGGACGGAGGAAACAATTTTACGAGTGTTTCAAAATAGCGAGGGAAGTTGCCATGATTCCAAAACGGGGCACCTTAGGAGAGGTGACGCAAAGAGCTATTCCCTTAAGTGGCACAAAGAATTACTTTTGATTCAGAGATCATTGAAACTCTTCATACCAGCCTAAGGCGATCACAAGCGATCATTTGAAAGAGTTCGAAAGAATGACATACTCGGACTAGAATGGATGATGTGGACTACCTTGTTGAAGACAACACAAGGGATGATTTTGCTTATTATCGGAAATGTATGGGACCCATGGTAGGACCACTTTTGAAAAATGATCCTGATCAGTAATTTCTGAGAAGGGTAATCCAGAGTAGGGTGGCACGATGGCGGTGCAAGCTGGGAACAAAATGCAAATGATGGGAATGATTCTAGTAACTGGGGAGAGGCTCAACAGTAGAGAGTTATTCCACTATTGGAATGGTTATAGCATAACCGAGGAAACCTGGGGCAATCCCAGTTAGTGTCGCTGATAACACCTAGCGCTTGTGCATGCTCTCAAGAATTGAGCATTTCCATATTCATCTAGGTTTTACCAACATCCGTGTCAAGGATCCTGGCAACACAACATACTACCATGATGGACAGTGATGGACGATGCAGATGCATAGGAAGACAACACCTTCTCAGATTTCACCTTAGCGAGGCCAAGGAAACAAAATCTGGATGATCGACCGAGAGACATTTAGCACTCCGCTTCTAATGTTCTCCTTGATGTGCTAGTGTATCCCATTCATAGATATGGTTTGATAACTAGAACATCAAGTAAAAGGTCGGACTTCGGGAGCTCAAGAATCCATAAGGAGTAACTTATTGGAGTAAAACCCTACGAAATCCTTATGGGGAGGTGGCCAACTTCCTCAAATCAAGATACTACAACAGGAGGTCTTCTGGCTGGGTGTGTTGGCCACGACATCCACTTTACCGGTTATCGCGAGACCAATATTATAGTTCTTGGGAAATGTTCCAACCATCACATCTGCCTGAGATTCAGATCTGGTTGGTGTCAGAATATTCCAGACTCATCAAGTCTAGAAAGAAAAATGAAAGTTTACAACACAAATCGACGAGACAGCGTTGTGAGATTCTCGGGGAATGAACTACGGAAGTAAGCTCTAAGACATGAGCTGGTTCTGCTACAAACATGTGAGCACGCTGTCCCAGACAAACATGATCCCATGGTAGTCTTGCAATAAAACACCACCGAGTTCCGGTGGGGAACCATCATCGAGGATATCGAAGTCCTTGCATAAGTCTTGATCTTAAGAAGAAACTTCTTCTCCTTGAACAAATCAATCAGTGGCTTGGTGTACTAGGGGATACATGTGGAATGGAGGTAGCGAGCCTGTCAAACCATAGCATACTTCGCACATGCATGACTGACTTGGGATGATTCCAGAGGAGGCAACATTGACTTTCTCGAATCCACGGCGGCAACTTGCATCAAATGCACATGAACTAGAGGAAGTCACTTCTTACATCCGAACATATGCTTCATGAGCTAGCATGAACAAATGCTTTCAAAAGTTTCCAACACTAGCTTAATGTTTAACAAAATTATGGAGAAGACAAGGATGTTGTCGATGGGTTCAACAACAATTCATACAGATTCCCATGGAGATGGAATTCCATAACTATGTGAACAAGGTGATAGTATTGGTCAGACCTAAAAGATATAATGGTGTATGCTCAAGGAAAATCCACGAGTAAGACAACATTACGAACATCGTTGGTTCTGATTTGATTTGAGAATAGCCCACACTCAAATCAAAGTTTTGGCAAGACAATAGCTCCAGCAACTGGTCTCAAGGATCAATTGATGAAGATATCATCTTTCTTCAACACACACAAAGAGATATCCCTTAAAATGAACTAAGCCAGGCAAGCTTTTATCCTCCAACTCTCCAAGTTGTTGTCTGGCTTAACCAAAAAGCTCAGGGATATCCAACACGGATTCTCGGGAAGGAGTGGTTTATTGGAAACCAACTTGATCACGAACTCAACATAGCGGTCAGGTGACAACCTGGTAATACTTTCGAGAGGATAATCGGAAAATCACGAACCATTGATATGCTACTAAGCTCGAGAACAATCTTACTTTTCAGGGCAAGATGATATGATCAAAGAAGCGAGGGATTGACACAATCCTAACTCATTGGTCGAGGAGTGCACCAGAAATAGGGACTAGGTAGCACAATCAGTCTTAGGGTGACGATTCAATAATCAACACGCTAAGAATGAGGTTATCGTCCATTTAACTACCAAGCAACAGAGTTGCTAGCAGTATTGATTTCACACACCATGATTCATTTGTCGGCATTCCGGTTACAATAACACAGGAACCGAGGAATGAACAATGATGGCAAGAAGTATCACTGTACCAAGAGTTCATAGGATGGTGTGCAATTCCTATAACAATCCCGATATAAAAGATGGTAATACTCCAAGGTAGAGCAGAACAAAAGCTGGATTAGCAATTTGATCTGCGGAGCACAACTTCTTTTACCCAATCCTAGATATGGATCAGGTTCTGGAGTTTGTTTCTCCTAGTCATTCCAGAATAGAATGGCTTGACGGACCACAAGAGTAATAGGCATTGATAAACGAACGCACGCATACTCTTGACTATCAATTGATAGACGAAGGTCAGTAGACAACTAAAGAGGGACAACTCAAAGGAACATATGTTTTTTTCGAGTTGTGGATGCATGGACTAGCATGTCGAACGAGTTCAACATATTTCTTCCGGATAACCCATGCAGAAAGGTAGAACTGGCAGAGTCACAATATAGCATGGAGAACTCATCGAGGGCACTCCCGTTGTGATCCTTTAATCCAACAAACTTCTGCCATAAGTGGTCCATAGTATTTGGAAGAAGGAAATACCACGGAACTCAAGGACTATCTCAAGGTTACTAATAACCTAAGGGAACTAGCAAACACTATCAACATGAAGTAAGTAGAGTGAATCTCGGGTTCAAGAACCCCGGAATGGAATACCTACTAACTAATAACATCACGGGATGCTTTCGAGAATGATGGCCAGATTCATCACACGGGGAACACAAAACATGGCTAAATTACTAGGTGACTCCCTAAAACTCCTAGGGTCATAATAGTAGCTCCAACATATATACCGAGGCAACAGAGTACCTCAACCGGCGATTAGTGTGCTTATTCTGACCAAACGGACACCAAAACAGAGGGAAAGGATTTTGCAATTGCATTAGATTATTTAGAAACCTGGGATGACTCGGACAGCATAACGGCTATAAATGCTCAAAAAGATTTGAGACATGCTACAAAAATGGTGGCATAGCCACTCAGAAGCACAATACCAAGGTTTCGAGATCAACAGTTAACATACGGAAGTAGTAGGAACTGAAATGAGGCTTAATCCCAACAATTCTATAAGTCTACGGATTAGTAACACGTGATCCTGATGGAAAGAAGAGATAGCCTAGTTCTTAATACCCGTAGAAGAGAAGATGATGACTCAGATCAGAAGGCCATGAGGTATAAGGAGTAAAAAGAGCCTTACGTTCCATCCCACAATCAATTCCCTTATATAACTAAAGCATTTTTAGACTCAACTTCGACCAGTTTGGCTTGGTAATCCTACAGGCAGTCAAGCTCTGATACCAACGCTGTCAGGACCCCGACTCAATGCCACATCGATCTAGCATGTAACACCTCATATCACTTTGCGGCCTCACGCATGGTATTCCCACGGGTGTCGCCTTACCTTTTTCCGGGACCGTTTGCGCCTTTTGGCACACGTATATGATAGTGTCGCTAGCATCCATATGATAAGGAGCCCGGGCTGACATGGCTAGTCGTAAACCCAAAGTAGCACAAACTTACAGGGACAGGCATCCATGACCCAGCATCGAACGTGTCGGTCATCAGCGGGTGAATCTAGGCTGTAGCACTGGGCTAGCAGGACTCCGGTGAACCGGGCTGTAGCGGGCTAACAGGACTCCGGTATTCACCGCGTGACATTTCCTCGAAGGGACAGACACAGGAACGAAGAAGGACACATGCCGGCCAGCCTAAGTGTTCCGGAGCAGTAGCAAGCTACCATGGCTCGGTGGAAACACTAGGAGACATTTCCCGGTAAGAGAGGCTACTAAAGATAAACAACTAGATAGTCAGATCCCACACATACCAAGCATTTCAATAACATACACACAATATGCTCGATATGTGCAAATACAACATGGCATCACAACATGACTCTACGACTCAAGTATTTATTCAATAGGCTTTGAGGAGCAAGATATTACAAGCATGGGTCTCATGACCCAACACTCAGAGCATACAAGTCAAAGCATAAGCGGAAGCTTAACATGTCTGAGTACAGACATCTACAAATGAAAAAGGCTGAGAAGCCTGACTATCTACCAGATCCTGCCGAGGGCACAAGATCGTAGCTGAGGTATCAAGCTAAACGTCGAAGACCACGCAGAACTACTAGCGAGACTGACGTCTCTCTGCAAAAACATAAAATAGGCAAACGTGAGTACAAATGTACCCAGCAAGACTTACATCAGAACTAACTACATATGCACCATTATCAACAAAGGGGATGGTGGAGTTTAACTGCAGCAAGCCAGCTTTGACTCGGTGGCTAACCTAAACTACGACTGCAAGTAACTCTTTTGAGGTGGCGCACACGAGTCCACATGTTCACCATATCAATACACCACTATGGATCCACTCCCGTCTCCCTATGAGAACGCCATCCATAGCACTCACGCTTATCTTGCGTATTTTAGAGTATCAACTTTCACTTGTCTATGAACTGTACAGGTACCCAGAAGTCCTTTTCCGCGGACACGGCTATTCAAATAGATGATGTTAACCCTGCAGGGGTGTACTTCTTCACACACGCTCTCACCACTTACCGCCATTTACACGACATGTACTCGGCAACCTTCAAGCGGAAGCCCAACGTGGGTGTCGGCCACGACCTACCTAATCACCTAAGTCTCCAATCCAGGTTTATCGCCTATCCAGGTTCCATCCGCAGGGAGTCCGGCCGAGGTTTCCCATACGGCCCCGAACGATGTGTACAGGGTTCCCGAGATACCTAACGGGTATCCGGTACATCGTGCCACGTACCTACCGCATCACAGCCCACCCCTACGGTCAGCGCTGTCCACGGCCTCCAGTAGGCTACAAACACCAGAAACTACTTGCAACTCCTGGACAGAGAACTAGGGTGAATAAGAAGCCGAGAGGGTCCATTGGTTTCGGGCCCAATGCATGGTAGTAGCTGATTCTTAAATCACACATACAGATCTCAGTGCTTAAGGTTGGCTTCAATGAAACAACCCACCATGTACTCCTACATGGCCTCTCATCGATACCTTTACCAAATCGTGTTCACCACATCACTCTCAATACCGGCATGATCATTTCACTCTAGCCCATCACCCAGATGAACCAGACCTGACACGACTCTAAGCATAGCAGGCATAGCAAGGTAGGAACAACACATACATATGGCTCAACCAACTCCTACACATGCTAGTGGGTTTCATCTAGTTACCGTGGCAATGACAGGTCATGCAGAGGAAACGGGTTCAACTACCATAGCACACAACAGTTTGAAACGCATTGTCTTAATGCAGTAAAAGAGAGCAGAAGCGAGAACATGGGATTGTATCGATATGATCAACTGGTTGGTTGCTTGCCTGATGGGTCGGTGCACTGATATTGCTCTTCGTTAGGGTAATCACGGTACTCCTTGGGGGCAGAACCTGCCGCAAAGAACACCGATACACAACCATTACCAAACAATGTGCGACAATATGATGCATGCATGAAACATGGCAATATGAGTGTGTTGGGCTAATGCAACTAAAACCAGATGGGTTTGAATAAATTTGAACCAAAGATTCAAATTTCAAACTCATAAATGGCCCTTTAAAGTGTTTTATCTTGTTCTGCACTAAACCTCAAGTTAGCTTGTTTAAACATGCATGAAACTGGTACAGATGGATAGATTGGATTTTTCTGATCATTTTTCATATATAATTTGTTTGATTTGGAGCTACGGTTGAATTTATATGAATTTTTGAAGTTTGGGTTATTTTCTGGAATTTATAAATCATTTTAGATTTATTTTAATTCCAGAAAAGGATTACTGCGTCAGCATGAGGTCATGCTGACCTCAGCAAGTCAACAGACCCGGTCCAGGTCAAACCTGACGCGTGGGTCCAGGGTGTCAGTGGCTAATTAACTAATTTAATTTAGTTTAAACTAATCTGGATAATTAGCAGAAGGGGGCCCCACCTGTCATTGACTCAACAGAGTCAACCAGGGCCCACCCGTGGTCAAAGTCAACACGGCTGCACCGGCGTTTAGCCGCCGGCGAGCCCGACGCGGCGGCGGAAGTGGTTTTGGCCGTTCCGGCCGCCAAATGGGTCGCGGAGGGCATCGGGGTGGAGCTGAGGACGAGCCGCGGCTCTTGGTGGAGTCAGTTGGGGTCGGGGTGGCCGGAGTTGGCGCCGGCGATGACCTAGGCGGCCACCGGAGTTCGGTTGGGGACGAACTCGAGGCTAGGGTGTGCGGTGAGGTGCGGGGAGTGCACGGTTGGACTCAACGCAGCATGGTGAGTGCGATGGACACCGAGAGGTGGCCGGAGGATGGCCGGGAGCACGTCGGCGACGAGATCCACGGCGGTGCGTGCGGGTGATCTTCGTGCGGTGGCTACACGGCTCGGGGGCGAGAGAGGAAGAGTAGGAGAGGTAGCTAGGCTCACAGAGCACCCGTAGAGGCCACCGGCGGGGTCGGGGACGAGCTGATGCGGCGACGGCGTTGAAAGGGATCTACGGCGACGGCGAACTCGGGCGAGGTCGGTGCGGTGGACTCGAGCCTCGCGAGCACGCGGGGCTCGGTTAGCTCGAAGAAGTGGACGGAGGCGGAGCTCCTGGACACGACGAGACGACGCACGGGCGGCGGGGAGCGCGGCTACGGCGATGAAGCGGCGGCGGTGGCGTCGGCCATGGCTGGGGAGCGCGAGGGGGAGGAGCTGGAGAGGAGAGGGGACGTCTGGGGGTTCGGGGGAGAGAGAGGGGTCGATCCACGGCGTTAGCCGGGCGAGTGGAGCGGCAAGGCGGCGAGCAGGTGCGTGGCACCCATGCGGTGCTCGCCGTCGAGCACCTGGCTGCCTACCTGGCCGGGCAAGCAGCTCGCTGGCGCGGTGCTGGGCTGGGCCGGCAGGTGGGCCGGTTGGCGGGCGCCAGGTAAGTCTTTCTGTTATTTTCCTTTTTCTATTTTTCTGCAACTTTGTTGAATTTTTAAAAATACCTAGGCAACTCCTAAAATCACCAAACTGCTTCTGGTCCATAGTTGGATTATTCCCAACATGAAACATTTCAGTTTAGGAATATTTGAGCATTTGAAATATTTTATATAATTTTCAATGCCCAAATTCAAATACTTATCATTTAATTCAAAAACCCTAAGATGACCTAGAAAATTGTGCAACACTTTTGGCAGAGGTTCTGAACCAAGACAAAAATGATGGACATTTTAGAAGGGCATTTCAGGTTCATTGAAAAAGTTTTTAGTAAACCCTAGTTGGTTTCAGAGGGGGCTGGGGGTTCTGGCATCCCCATTTCAAGTTTCTGATGAAAGAGTAGACATGATGCAACACTCTAATGCTTGAACTAGCTAGGGTGTGACAAACACCACAGTGTAATGGTGTGTCCGAACGTCGTAACCGTACTTTATTAGATATGGTGCAATCTATGATGTCTCTTACCGATTTACCACTATCGTTTTGGGGTTATGCATTAGAGACAGCTACATTCACATTACATAGGGCACCATCTAAATCCGTTGAGACGACACCGTATGAACTATGGTTTGGCAAGAAACCTAAGATGTCGTTTCTTAAAGTTTGAGGTTGCAATGCTTATGTGAAAAAGTTTCAACCTGATAAGCTCAAACCCAAATCGGAGAAGTGCATCTTCATAGGATACCCAAAAGAAAATATTGGGTACACCTTCTATCACAGATCCGAAGGCACGATATTCATTGCTGAGAATGGATCCTTTCTAGAGAAGGAGTTTCTCTCGAAAGAAATGAGTGGGAGGAAAGTAGAACTTGATGAGGTAACTATGCCTGCTCCCTTATTGGAAAGTAGTTCATCACAGAAATCTGTTCCTGTGACTACTACACCAATTAGTGAGGAAGCTAATGATGATGATCATGTAACTTCAGATCAAATTACTACCGAACCTCGTAGGTAAACCAGAGTGAGATCCGCACCAGAGTGGTATGGTAATCCTGTTCTGGAGGTCATGTTACTTGACCATGACGAGCCTACGAACTATGAGGAAGCGATGATGAGCCCAGATTCCGCGAAATGGCTTGAGGCCATGAAATCTGAGATGAGATCCATGTATGAGAACAAAGTATGGACTTTGATTGACTTGCCCATTGATCGGCGAGCCATTGAGATTAAATGGATCTTCAAGAGGAAGACGGACGCTGATAGTAGTGTTACTATCTACAAAGCTAGAATTGTCAAAAAAGGTTTTTGACAAGTTCAAGGTGTTGACTACGATGAGAGTTTCTCACTCGTATCTATGCTTAAGTCTATCCGAATCATGTTAGCAATTGTCGCATTTTATGAATTTTGGCAAATGGATAAACAAAACTGCATTCCTTAATGGATTTATTAAAGAAGAGTTGTATATGATGCAACCAGAAGGTTTTGTCAATCCTAAAGGTGCTAACAAAAATGCAAGCTCCAGCGTTCCATCTATGGACTGGTGCAAGCATCTCGGAGTTGGAATATACGCTTTGATAAGTTGATCAAAGCATATAGTTTTATACAGACTTGTGGTGAAGCCTATATTTACAAGAAAGTGAGTGGGAGCACTACAGCATTTCTGATAAGTATATGTGAATGACATATTGTTGACCGGAGATAATGTAGAATTATTCTACAAAGCATAAAGGAGTGTTTGAAAGGAGTTTTTCAAAGAAAGACCTCGGTGAAGCTGCTTACATATTGAGCATCAAGATCTATAGAGATAGATCAAGACGCTTGATAAGTTTTTCAATGAGTACATACCTTGACAAGATTTTGAAGTAGTTCAAAATGGAATAGTCAAAGAAAGAGTTCTTGCCTGTGTTACAAGGTGTGAAACTGACTAAGACTCAAAGCCCGACCACGGCAGAAGATACAAAGAGAATGAAAGTCATTCCATATGCCTTGGCCATAGGTTCTATAAAATATGCCATGCTGTGTACCAGATCTATTGTATACCCTACACTATTTTTGGCAAGGGGTATAATAGTGATCTAGGAGTAGATCACTAGACAACGGTCAAAATTATCCTTAGTGGAATAAGGATATGTTTCTCGATTATGGAGGTGACAAAAAGGTTCGTCGTAAAGGGTTACGTCGATGCAAATTTTGACACTGATCCAGATGACTCTAAATCTCAATCTGGATACATATTGAAAGTGGGAGCAATTAGCTAGAGTAGCTCCGTGCAGAGCATTGTTGACATAGAAATTTGCAAAATACTTACAGATCTGAATGTGGCAGACCCGTTGACTAAACTTCTCTCACAAGCAAAACATGATCACACCTTAGTACTCTTTGGGTGTTAATCACATAGCGATGTGAACTAGATTATTGACTCTAGTAAACCCTTTGGGTGTTGGTCACATGTCGATGTGAACTATGGGTGTTAATCACATAGTGATGTGAACTATTGGTATTAAATCACATGGCGATGTGAACTAGATTATTGACTCTAGTGCAAGTGGGAGACTGAAGGAAATATGCCCTAGAGGCAATAATAAAGTTATTATTTATTTCCTTATATCATGATAAATGTTTATTATTCATGCTAGAATTGTATTAACCGGAAACATAATACATGTGTGAATACATAGACAAACAGTATGTCACTAGTATGCCTCTACTTGACTAGCTCGTTGATCAAAGATGGTTATGTTTCCTAACCATAGACATGAGTTGTCATTTGATTAACGGGATCACATCATTAGGAGAATGATGTGATTGACTTGACCCATTCCGTTAGCTTAGCACTTGATCGTTTAGTGTGTTGCTATTGCTTTCTTCATGACTTATACATGTTCCTATGACTATGAGATTATGCAACTCCCGTTTACCGGAGGAACACTTTGTGTGCTACCAAATGTCACAACGTAACTGGGTGATTATAAAGGTGCTCTACATGTGTCTCAAAAGGTACTTGTTGGGTTGGCGTATTTCGAGATTAGGATTTGTCACTCCGATTATCGGAGAGGTATCTCTGGGCCCTCTCGGTAATGCACATCACTTAAGCCTTGCAAGCATTGCAGCTAATGAGTTAGTTGCGAGATGATGTATTACAGAACGAGTAAAGAGACTTGCCGGTAACGAGACTGAACTAGGTATTAAGATACCGACGATCGAATCTCGGGCAAGTAACATACCGATGACAAAGGGAACAATGTATGTTGTTATGCGGTCTGACCGATAAAGATCTTCGTAGAATATGTAGGAGCCAATATGAGCATCTAGGTTCGGCTATTGGTTATTGACCGAAGACGTGTCTCGGTCATGTCTACATTGTTCTCGAACCCGTAGGGTCCGCACGCTTAACGTTACGATGACAGTTTCATTATGAGTTTATATGTTTTGATGTACCGAAGGTTGTTCGGAGTCCCGGATGTGATCACGGACATGATGAGGACTCTCGAAATGGTCGAGACATAAAGACTCATATATTGGAAGCCTATGTTTGGGCATTGGAAGTGTTCCGGGTGAAATCGGCATTTTACCAGAGTACCGGGAGGTTACCAGAACCCCCGGTAACCTAATGGGCCTTAATGGGCCTAGTGGAGGAAGTAGAGAGGAGGCCAAGGGGCAGCCGCGCGCCCCTCCCCCCCAAGTCCGAATTGGACAAGGAGGGGGGCGGCGCCCCCCCCTTTCCTTTCCCCTCTTTCTCTCCTTCCCCCCAAGTCCTAGTCCAACATGGAAAGGGGGGAGTCCTACTCCCGGTGGGAGTAGGACTCCTCCTGGCACGCCCCTTGCCTGGCCGCACCTCCTCCCCCTTGCTCCTTTATATACGGGGGCAGGGGGCACCCCATAGACACAACAATTGATCATTGATCTCTTAGCCGTGTCTGGTGCCCCCCCCTCCACCATAATCCTCGATAATATTGTAGTGGTGCTTAGGCAAAGCCCTGCGACAGTAGAATATCAAGATCGTCACCACGCCGTCATGCTGACGGAACTCTTCCCCGACATTCTGCTGGATCGGAGTCCGGGGATCGTCATCGAGCTGAGCGTGTGCTAGAACTCGGAGGTGCCGTAGTTTCGGTGCTTGATCGGTCGGGCCGTGAAGACGTACGACTACATCAACCGCGTTGTGCTAACGCTTCCGCTTTCGGTCTATGAGGGTACGTAGACAACACTCTCCTCTCTCGTTGCTATGCATCACCATGATCTTGCGTGTGCGTAGGAATTTTTTTGAAATTACTACGTTCCCCAACAGACGCCGCCTGCACCTCCCTCGTCGCATGCACCCGAGGTGAGCACGCCTGCTCCTCCCTCTCCCCTAGCTCTGCCTAGGGTTTCTTTATATTTTAGTTGCATCAAATTAGTTAGGGTTCATGTAAGGGTGGAAACGAATCGGATGCGGATGCGGCTCAAATGAGTTAGGGTTCATGTAAGGGTGGAAACAAATCAAATTTCTAAGATGAATCATAAAACGAGTAAAATTTGACCACTTATTTCACTTTATAGTTGGATAATTGGAATATCCGCTACCACTTTCCACCCCTAGCTTCATCAAATTAGATGGTAATTAGGGCAGTAGTTCCTAGGTACTTATTAGTTAGTAAGAACTAGGTACTAATTAGGTACTAGTTTATTTTTATTTATAGTAAGTTTATTTTTAATAAGAACTAGTTGAATTAATAGAACTAGTTAGTAAGAACTTGTTGCTATTTTTTTAGTTAAAGCAATTTTTCCCGCATCGACGTGGACGATGCCTATCCCGCATCCTCGTCGTCGAGTCGGCGGAGGACGACACCTGCTTGACCAGATGGACCATGTCCGGGACTGGGCTCCGCCGGGGTGGTACTGGGAGGCGCTACCTATCGGGGGGCGCAGGTTGGTGAGGAGCGAGCCTGTCGTTGACCCGAACCTTCTTTGGTGGCGGTCGCGTGGGCCAGTGACGGTCTAAAGGCTCGAGGACCCCATGGAGGTGGTGCATCACCGTGTCAGTGAGGAGGACGCGCACGTCCGTCGCTACTTGTTTGCATTGGAGCACATGTTCTCCAATACCTGGCAGGTTCTCCAGGGATCTCACTAGAGCTATGATCCCGTGATGGTTCCTTCTTTGTGGGTGTCCACCGCTCGCGCCGATACCCGTCGTGTGCTAGAGTTTTAGTTGTATTAGTGATGTTATATGTATGACACTATTCGAGATGTATTAGTGATAATATTCGACGATGTACGGACGCATGAGATGATTTACTTTTGCTTATTGAATGCATGCTAATTTGAGTCCTATAGGATATTTTGAAATGTATATCTTGTGTTGCTCAAATAGGATATGTGCTTGCCCAAGTGGCCGGTCATGTTTGCAGGTTACACCTCCGAGTGGCCTATGTTTTGCCGGAGTGTTGATTCATTTCCATTCCGGCAAATTTCAGGCGCTCGATATGTCCTATTTAGCAAAGGTCATGCCGGATTTTTCCGTGAATTTTGGCATGACTTGTGCCAGAATATGTAGGAAATATCGAGTGCCCCGGATTTATGTGTTGAGTATCCTGGTAGTTGTCTTTGATCGATTTTCAATTAATGTTTTAACTATGAACATAGGAAATGTCTGACGACGAAAAGGATTTCGGTATTTGCAAATACTGCGAAGACGAGCGCGGCCTGTGTGATGGAATCTTCCTAGATGATGATAGGCGCTTCGGCATCAAGCTGGACAAGAACTTCGGAGTGGATACGGTAAGTTACAACAACAAGTCTTTTTTCATAATTAAGCATGACATTTGCTTCATTTGCTTCAACTTATAATTTAAGCATGACATTAAGCATGACAAGTCTTTTTTACTATTCTACTATTGTATCCCCTGTCATGCAAGAGTTTTTGTATTGGATAAGATAGGTTTCAGTCATACTATGGAGGAAAAGAAAGTTTACTTGAAGACCGAGCATGGTTATATTTTCCACACAAAATTATACAATTTAGACGACTACACCTATTTTGGATGCAAAACATGGCGAGCACTATGCAAGACTTATGCATTTGAGCCTGATATGGTTATCACCTTTGATATTCGTCCGAAAGATGATATTCAAGGTAATACCGACATCTGGATCGATGTGCAGACGCCTCCAGTTATACCATTATGTAAGTTTCTCAACCATATTTATGTCTTTGATATTGTTTATTCAAAAATAGTTGACAACTAATTTGTATTGTCAGCTTATTTTGGTGCAAGCAAACATGTCCATCGCTTGGTAGACAGGACCTACTACTGTCCCGGGGCTGAACTAAACTGCGATGAGCTAAGTCATTATGTTTCATGGCTTGATGATCTTGATACTATCAAAACAAATTTTCTTCCTGCACTTAGAAATGTTAGTACTGAAAACGTGCGACCAATAGTGTTCGTAATGAACTACGGTCACATCTATTTAGGAAGGATGGTAAGATTTTTACTATTTGTCCTCGGTGCATCTTTTCGATACATTATTTTTGAAGCTAAACTTCATTGCTAAGTATGTTACCATACAATGTTCTTCAACAGGGACTCCCGATGAATGTTGTGCCTTATGGGATCGAGACTAAAGGTACCATGAGTATTATTAGCTTACAGCCAAGATATCCTACATATTACTTTAGTGCATTCAAGATTAGCGACGGATGCTTAATAGTGCAAGACTGGACCAAATGTGTGATGGAGAAGCGCAGAGAATTACTAGGGGGCATCAAACAGATGCGCTACCCACGATTAGGAGACAGGTTCATCTGCATGCTCCAACTTGATCAAGTAGGAGAGCTACACATGTTTTATGTTATTTTACCTAAGAGAGAGCAGCATGAGTGATTAGCTAGCTAGAAATGAGTTTGAGGATGGTGATGTGCTACACTATTACTATGATGATAAAATAGCTAGTGTTGGTGGTAATGACTATGATGATTATTATTAGCTAGTGTTAGTGGTGATTAAATAAATATTGCTGGTGGTAATGACTATGATGATGATTAAATAGCTTGTGCTGGCGGATTAGATTCAAGTGGAGGCAACATGTGGTGCACATCGGAAGTACTACTAGTCCAAACTAGATCAAGTTTGGATTAGTAGTATACTTTTGACATGCACCACATATTGCCTCCACTTGAACCTAATCCACCTTCATTTGACACACTGTTATGGACATAATGATGTAAACCTCATAACTGGTATTGTACCAATATTTGTATGATGGCGGATAAATACACTAAAAATAAAAAGAATAAAAAAGAATACTAGTAGCGATGGAGAGAAAACACGCTGCCAGTAGTTACATTAGCAGTAGCGTGGGAGTGAACAAACGCTGCAGCTATTTTTCCTAGCAGTAGCACGTGCGGGCACGCGTTACTGCTAAGAAATAGTTGTAGCGCCTTATTAGTAGCGCACCTACCCGCGCTACTAGTGAGCACAAAACCAGCGCTACTGCTAGGGTTTTCCCTAGTAGTGTGAGGTTGTGTGAGAAGACAAAAAAGGGAGAAAGTCTCACATTGACACGACTAATCAATGGGCTATGGAGAAGCCCACCGATTGATGCCAATGCAAGGAGTAGGGATTTGCCATGCAACGGATGCACTAGAGCTATAAATATATATGAAAGCTCATCAAAGAAACTAAGTGGGTGTGCATCCAACTTGCTTGCTCACGAAGACCTAGGGCATTTGAGGAAGCCCATCATTGAAATATACAAGCCAAGTTCTATAATGAAAAATTCCCACTAGTATATGAAAGTGACAAAATAAGAGACTCTCTATCACGAAGATCATGCTGCTACTTTGAAGCACAAGTGTGGAAAAAGGATAGTAACATTGTCCCTTCTCCCTCTTTTCTCTCTTTTTTGTTTGGGCCTTCTTTTCTCTTTTTTATGGCCTCTTTTTTTTGTCTAGAGTCTCATCCCGACTTGTGGGGGAATCATAGTCTCCATCATCCTTTCCTCACATGGGACAATGCTCTAATGATGATCATCACACTTTTATTTACTTACAACTCAAGAATTACAACTCGATACTTAGAACAAAATATGACTCTATGTGAATGCCTCCGGTGGTGTACCGGGATTGCGATGAATCAAGAGTGACATGTATGAAAAATTAAGCATGGTGGCTTTGCCACAAATACCTACATGATCATGCAAAGCTATATGACAATGATGATGCATGTCATAATAAATGGAATGGTGGAAAGTTGCATGGCAATATATCTCGGAATGGCTATGGAAATGCCATAATAGGTAGGTATGGTGGCTATTTTGAGGAAGATATAAGGAGGCTTATGTGTGATAGAGCGTATCATATCACGGGGTTTGGATGTACCAGCGAAGTTTGCACCAACTCTCAAGGTGAGAAAGGGCAATGCACGGTACCGAAGAGGCTAGCAATGATGGAAGGGTGAGAGTGCGTATAATACATGGACCCAACATTAGTCATAAAGAACTCACATACTTATTGCAAAAATCTACAAGTCATCAAAACCAAGCACTACACGCATGCTCCTAGGGGATAGATTGGTAGGAAAAGACCATCGCTCATCCCTGACCGCCACTCATAAGGAAAGCAATCAAAGAACACCCCATGCTTCAAATTTGTCACACAACGTTTACCATACGTGCATGCTACGGGACTTGCCAACTTCAACACAAGTATTCATCAATTTCACAATTACTCAACTAGCACACCTCTAATATTACCACCTTTATATCTCAAAACAACTATCAAGCATCCAACTTCTCTTAGCATTTAAAATTTATAACCAAATTGAATTACCATTCTGTTCTAAAAGACTCTCAAAATGATATAAGTTAAGCATGAGATATCAATTATTTCTATAAAATAGAACCACCGTCGTGCTCTAAAAGATATAAGCAAAGTACTAGAGCAAAAATTATCCAACTCAAAAGATATAAGTAAAGCACATAGAGTATTCTAATAAATTCCAATTCATGTGTGTCTCTCCCAAAAGGTGTGTACAGCAAGGATGATTGTGGTAAACTAAAAAGCAAAGACTCAAATCATATAAGACACTCCAAGCAAAACACATATCATGTGGCGAATAAAAATATAGCTCCAAGTAAAGTTACCGATGGACGAAGACGAAAGAGGGGATGCCTTCCGGGGGATCCCCAAGCTTAGGCTTTTGGTTGTCCTTGGATTTTACCTTGGGGTGCCTTGGGCATCCCCAAGCTTAGGCTCTTGCCACTCCGTGTTCCATAATCCATCAAATCTTTACCCAAAACTTGAAAACTTCACAACACAAAACTTCAAAGAAAATCTCATGAGCTCCATTAGTAAAAGAAAACAAACCACCACTTCAAGGTACTGTAATGAACTCATTCTTTATTTATATTGGTGTTAAACCTATTGTATTCCAACTTTTCTATGGTTCATAAACTCTATTACTAGCCATAGATTTATCAAAATAAGCAAACAACACACAAAAAACAGAATCTGTCAAAAACAGAACAGTCTGTAGTAATCTGTAGGTTTCGAATACTTATGGAACCCCAAAAATTCTAAAATAAATTTCTCTATGTGAGGAATTTATCTATTAATCATCTGCAAAAAGAATTAACTAAATATCACTGTCCAGTAAAATAATGGCAGAAAATCTCGTGAGCGCTAAAGTTTCTGTTTTTACAGCAAGATCGCAAAGACTTTCCCCAAGTCTTCCCAAAGGTTCTATTTGACACAAACACTAATTAAAAGAATAAAACCACAATTAAACAGAGGCTATATGAATTATTTATTACTAAACAGAATCAAAAAGCAAGAAACAAAAATAAAATTGGGTTGCCTCCCAACAAGCGCTATCGTTTAACGCCCCTAGCTAGGCATAAAAGTAAGGATATATCTAGGTATTATCATCTTTGGTATGCAATCCATAAGTGGCTCTCATAATAGATTCATAAGGTAGTTTAATTTTATTTCTAGGAAAGTGTTCCATGCCCTTCCTTAACAGAAATTGGAATCTAATATTCCCTTCCTTCATATCAATAATTGCACCAATCGTTCTAAGGAAAGGTCTACCAAGAATAATAGGACATGTAGAATTGCAATCTATATCAAGGACAATGAAATCTACGAGCACATAATTCCTATTTGCAATAATAAGAACATCATTAATTCTTCCCATAGGTTTCTTAATGGTGGAATCCGCAAGATGCAAGTTTAAAGAACAATCATCAAATTCACGGAAACCTAGCAAATCACACAAAGTTTTAGGGATCGTGAAAACACTAGCACCCAAATCACATAAAGTAAAGCATTCATGATCTTTAATCTTAATTTTAATAATAGGTTCCCACTCATCATGAAGTTCTCTAGGGATAGAAACTTCCAATTCAAGCTTTTCTTCATAAGATTGCATTAAAGCATCAACGATATGTTTAGTAAAAGCTTTATTTTGACTATAAGCATGCGGAGAATTTAGCACGGACTGCAACAAGGAAATACAATCTATTAAAGAACAATTATCATAATTAAATTTCTTGAAATCCAAGATAGTGGGTTCATTGCTATTTAAAGTTTTGACCTCTCCAATCCCACTTTTATCAATTTTTGCATCAAGATCTAAAAACTCCGAATCATTGGGATGCCTTCTAACTAAAGTTGACTCATCTCCAGTCCCATCATTATCAAGATTCATATTGCAAAACAAATATTTAATAGGGACACATCAATAACTTTTAGATCTTCATCTTTATTATTATGGAAACTAGAAGAACACGCTTTCACAAAGCAATCTTTTCTAGCACGCATCCTAGCGGTTTTTTCTTTGCACTCATCAATGCAAAATCTCATAGCTTTGAGAGACTCATTGATATCATGCTTAGGTGGAATAGATCTAAGTTTCAAAGAATCAACATCAAGAGAAATTCTATCCACGTTCCTAGCCAACTCATCAATCTTAGACATTTTTTCTTCAATCAAAGCATTGAAACTCTTTTGCAAACTAAATTCTTTAATATTAGATTCAAAATCAGAGGACATATTATTATAATTTCCATGAGAATTGTTTTAGGAATTACCATAATTATTAGAGGAATTACTAGGAAACGGCCTAGGATTAAAATTACCTCTATATGCGTTATTACCAAAATTGTTCCTACCAACAAAATTCACATCCATAGATTCATTATTATTCTCAATCAAAGTAGACAAAGACATATCATTTGGATCAGAAGAAACACTTTTATTAGCAAACAATTTCATAAGTTCATCCATCTTTCCACTCAAAACATTGATTTCTTCTATAGCATGCACCTTTTTATTAGTAGATCTTTTAGTATGCCATTGAGAATTATTAACCATAATATTATCTAGGAGTTTAGTAGCTTCTCCTAAAGTGATTTCCTTAAAAGTGCCTCCCGCGGCCGAAGCTAAAAGATTTCTAGAAGCAAAGTTCAATCCGGCATAAATTTTTTGTATAATCATCCAAAGATTCAAACCATGTGTAGGGCAATTACGTATCATTAATTTTATCCTCTCCCAAGCTTGTGCAACATGTTCATGATCAAGTTGCTTAAAATTCATAATATCGTTTCTAAGAGTGATGATCTTAGTGGGAGGAAAATACTTAGAGATAAAAGTATCTTCGCACTTATTCCATGAATCGATACTATTTATAGGCAAAGACAAAAACCAAGTTTTAGCACAATCTCTAAGAGAAAACGAGAATAGCTTCAGTTTAACAATATCATTATCCACATCTTTCTTATTTCGCATATCACGCAAATCAACAAAGTTGTTTAGATGGGTAGCTGCATCTTCACTAGGAAGGCCGGAAAACGGATCTTTCATGACAAGATTCAACAAGGCAGCATTAATTTCACAAGATTCAACACCGGTAAGAGGAGCAATTGGAGTGCTAATAAAATCATTATTGCTGGTATTGGAAAAGTCACACAATTTAGTATTATCTTAAGCCATCTTGACGAGCAAGCAATCCAACACACAAGCAAACAAGAAACAAGCAAAAAGAGGCAAACTGGAGAAGAGAAGGGGAACGGAAAAGAGGGCGAATAAAACGGCAAGGGTGAAATGGGGGAGAGGAAAACGAGAGGCAAATGGAAAATAATGTAATGCGAGGGATAAGAGTTTGTGATGGGTACTTGGTATGTCTTGACTTGTGCGTAGACTCCCCGGCAACGGTGCCAGAAATCCTTCTTGCTACCTCTTAGCACTGCGTTGGTTTTCCCTTAAAGAGGAAAGGGTGATGCAGCAAAGTAGCGTAAGTATTTCCCCCAGTTTTTGAGAACCAAGGTATCAATCCAGTAGGAGGCCACACGCAAGTCCCTCGTACCTACACAAACAAATAAGAACCTCGCAACCAACACGATAAAGGGGTTGTCAATCCCTTCACGGTCACTTACGAGAGTGAGATCTGATAGAGATAATAATGATAAGATAAATATTTTTGGTATTTTTATGATATAGATTGAAAGTAAAGATTGCAAAGTAAAATAGATTGGAAACTTATATGATGGAAAATAGACCCGGGGGCCATAGGTTTCACTAGTGGCTTCTCTCAAGATAGCATAAGTATTACGGTGGGTGAACAAATTACTGTCGAGCAATTGATAGAAAAATGAATAATTATGAGAATATCTAGGCATGATCATGTATATAGGCATCACGTCCGTGACAAGTAGACCAACTCCTGCCTGCATCTACTATTATTACTCCACACATCGACCGCTATCCAGCATGCATCTAGAGTATTAAGTTCATAAGAAGAGAGTAACGCATTAGGTAAGATGACATGATGTAGAGGGATAAACTCAAGCAATATGATATAAACCCCATCTTTTTATCCTCGATGGCAACAATACAATACGTGTCATTTCCCTTTCTGTCACTGGGATCGAGCATCGCAATATTGAACCCAAAGCTAAGCACTTCTCCCATTGCATGAAAGATCAATCTAGTAGGCCAAACCAAACTGATAATTCGAAGAGACTTGCAAACATAACCAATCATGCATAAAAGATTTCAGAGAAGAATAAAATATTGTTCATAGATAGACTTGATCATAAACCCACAATTCATTGGATCTCGACAAACACACCGCAAAAAGAGTTACATCGAATAGATCTCCAAGAAGATCGAGGAGAACTTTGTATTGAGATCCAAAGAGAGAAAAGAAGCAATCTAGCTAATAACTATGGACCTGAAGGTCTGAACTAAACTACTCACACATCATCGGAGGGGCCATAGAGTTGATGTAGAGGCCCTCCGTGATCGATGCCCCCTCCGGCGGAGCTCCAAAAAAGGCCCCAAGATGGGATCTCTTGGGTACAGAAGGTTGTGGCGGTGGAAATAGGGTTTCGTGGTGCTCTTGGATGTTTTCGGGGTATGTGAACATATATAGGAGGAAGAAGTAGGTCGGTTGAGCCATGAGAGGCCCACGAGGGGGGAGGACCGCCCAGGGGGGTAGGCGCGCCCCCTGCCTCGTGGACATCTCGTTCGTTTCTTGACGTCCACTCCAAGTCCTCTGGATCACGTTTGTTCCAAAAATCACGCTCCCAAAGGTTTCATTCCGTTTAGACTCCGTTTGATATTCCTTTTCTACGAAACACTGAAATAGGCAAAAAACCAGCAAATTGCACTGGGCCTTGGGTTAATAGGTTAGTCCCAAAAATAATATAAAGTGTAAAATAAAGCCTATTAACATCCAAAACAAATAATATAATATCATGGAACAATCAAAAATTATAGATACGTTGGAGACGTATCACCTGCCACATGCCAAACCCTAATACTTTGGTACAACTGAAATGGATATGGTCTCACCTAGTTGGCCTGACCAAGTTTTTGTGATGAAGTTGCTTCATTTTGGAATCACCGAGATGAACCAATCAGAATTTATGAAACGAGATCTTGCCCTAGCCATCGCACTTCGGTCCCACCGAGTTGGTATGATCGGTCTCACCGAAAAGCCTAACGATAAAGTCTTTTGCGCTAGTCGGTCTCACGGAGATTTTCATGTAGGTCTCACTGAGTTGGGTCAAAGACTTGTAATGGTTGTATTTTTGGTGCTGCCTATTTATACCCCTTCATCACAACCTACTCTCTAAGAGAGCCATCGGAACGAACCGCAACTTCCACCACTCATTTTCTGAGAAGAGAATCACCTACTCATGTGTTGAGATTAAAAGATTCCAATCCAACCATTTGAATCTTGATTTCTAGACTTCCTCAAGTTGCTTTCCATTCAATCCCCTCTCCTACCCAAGCCAAATCTGCGAGAGAGTGTTTGAGTGTTGGAGAGGCTATCATTTGAAACACAAGAGTAAGAAGTTCAGCATCAATAACACAGTCTATTATCTTTTGGAGAGTGGTATCTCCTAGACTAGTTAGGTGTCACTTGGGAGCTTTCAAGATTGTGGAGTTGAACCAAGGAGTTTGTAAGGTCGAGGAGATCACCTACTTCATGAAGATCTACCCGAGTAAAGCTAGTCTTTCGTGGACGTAAGCCATGATGGAATATACAAGGTTGCTTCTTCATGGACCCTTCGTGGGTGGAGCCTTGCGTGGACTTGCACAACCGTTACCCTCCATGGGTTGAAGTCTCCATCAATGTGGATGTACGATAGCACTACCTATCGGAACCGCGCCAAAAATCATCATGTCTTCATTGCGTTTGAAATCTCAAATCCTTCCTTTACGTTCATATGCAAAGTCTTTACTTTCCGCTGTACAACTCTTAGACTTTCATGTGTAGGGTGTATTTGACTTGGTAGAATTGCTAAAACTTGTCTACAACTAAAATTAGGAAAATGATAAGTTTTATTTGGTCAAGTAGTCTAATCACCCCTTTAGACATACTTTCGATTCTACACAACATACAACATGAAAAAAATTGGAGCAATCACACTCCATGCATAAGCTATACAAAGCAGTAGCAATCCTCCTCTCTCTCAGCCACGCAGCCCCGGACCGATCCTCTCTTCCCCCATCTCCGATAACCCACGTAGCCTCCGCCTCTTGCAGTGCCCAACATTGGCGACTTCTTCTTTTCCCTCACAACAACAACACATTAGCCCAAAGAAAAACAAATTAAATGGAAGGTGAATAAAAACATACCAAGACAGAGCATCAACACACCCGCACGCAACAGAAGCGAGGGCGAAAATCCTCCAACAACAGAGACGACGACGACGGAGGTCCTCCAATGACAGCCACACGCACATGGGCGGATGTCCTCCAACAATAACGACATCCCCCGACTGAGCTCCTTCAATGGCATCATCAAGCGACAATAAGGATGACTGCTCCCGTAATCCACTCCAGTTCCTCGCCAAATCTCACTATCCTCGCACCACCAGTGTCGACCACCCCAAAGCTGACCTCAACCCACCACAACGAAGACATCAACAGAGCGACATGTTTCACCCGAGTGGCTCCAAGATGCCACACCGCCTACCGGTCTTTGACCAGGAAAGATCGCCCCCACCATTGACAACGAAGTTCCACACGACCCATCCACTTACCAACAAGGCCCACCCAGCAGGAGATCCCTCCAAATATCCAACAAGCGACCTGGTTGAAATTAAGCACCAAATGGAAATCAATGCCCTCAATCGACTGTGCTTCCATCCCGAGGGAGCTTATAGTGATTTATAAAAAAATATGTAAATCTTCCTCTCTTCAGTTATGTATTTGTATATTCTAACCTTTTTGCAATTGTATTCTAACTCTTTTACGTACTTGGCACCACCAACCTTTTCCACTTAAAAATTAAACCTTTCCACGTCTCGCAGAAAAGCCCTTGCTTTACTCCACCGTCCGCCTCCGCTCCCATCTATTCTCCCCCCCTCTTCCCCTGAAACCCCAGCTTTGCATGGGCAGGCGCTTCCCAGCCGCCGCCCTAGCCGCCGCTGTCCGCCCCTACGCCCGCTTCTCCCCCGCCGCTAGCAAGGCAGCGAAGACCCCGACCGCTCCGCTGGATACTCCCAGGACCGCCGGTCCCGGCGCCGCCGCCGGGGCCAGCTCTGGACGGGCCGAGGTGCGGGATGTGGCGGCGGCATGCGGGATGCAGGAGGACGACCGGGTGCCGCTCGCGGAGGTGGTTTTGGACTGCACGAAGCGGTGGTTCCAGGACACGCTCAAGGAGGCGCGCGCCGGCGACGCCGCCATGCAGGTCCTCGTCGGTCAGATGTACCGCAGCGGCTACGGCGTCAACAAGAACGAGCACAAGGTGAGCCCTTCCTTCGCTGTCGCTCCGGATTTTTATGGAATCTGGAATAGAAGGAGCCGCCTTTACTAGCGACCTCGATCTGGATACCTGGCCTTGGAATATGAAAGTTCGTGATTCTTGAGAGAAACCTAGATTTGCATGTTCTACGGTTTATTATGCTCAATCCTATTATATCCTGCATCATAAATCTTATGGCAGTGTCAAAACTTCTTTAGTGAACTTGTACATAATTAGGTGTGCCTTGAGCATGTTTGCCTTCTTGCTATGCTAGTACTTGCATCGTGGCACAATTATGTACTTATCGATATAGTTGCATGAAACTGGAACCGCGCAAATAGATCTGTAACCTGTTTGATTGCATGGAGCATGTAAATTGATTAATAGCCAAATGAATGGACACAAACATGATACCTCGGATAATCACAAGGTTATAAATTTTGGTAACAAGTATTCGCTACATGTAAAGGGAAGTGAAGTCCATGCCGCAAACATGAGCTTAAACATATACTCCCTCCATCCCAAAATTCCTGTCTTAGATTTGTCTAGATACGTGACATACGTCTGTATCTAGTCATGTTTTAGTGTTAGATACATATGTATCTAGACAAACCTAAGACAAGAATTTTGGGACGGAGGTAATATATGACTGCCAATTTTTTGTTACGACTTTAGCCTGACCGTTTACCAACAACACATAATAGGCTTGCAGTTCAGTTGATGGAGCATGAGCTATTCTGAAAAGGCAGTAGATACTGAAAAGGCAGTCATTTACTGTACTTGCAGAAGTTTCAGTTTACTACTTCTATTGAATTACATGTCTTCTCGTTATGTTGTATTGCTGCAAATATTTGATTGACTAACCAAGAATTTTTTCATTGTATAGTCTAGAATTTGGATGGAGAAAGCATCAAGATATCGGTCTACAGTCTGGAAAGTTTGCAATAAACGCCCAGGTTAGCCGTCCTTGGCTAATTTCAAGCGTCCTTCATATCTTCAACTTGTTCATGTAAAAGGTGTATGTGCTTCTTTTGTTTATTGGTAACATGTTGTTTTGTTTTAGGGTACAATGCTAGTGACTCAGATTCAGATGATGTTAAGGAAACAGGCAAATAATGGATATTTCCGAGTTATGGGATTGTTGGCAGGGTAAGTTTCATGTCCAGAACTGCCTTTTTTATGGCAGCTTTGTGATTTAGTTAATGGAAAAAGAATCCTTGTTTACCAGTTCATCATTATATGAATATCTATACTTTTAGCTGCCTACCATATTAGGCTATACAATGAAGAAGGTAGAATTTTAGGAGTGACTAATTGCTTGATCTTGACCGTGAAATCAACTCATGGTAGGGCCAGTTCTTTTGCAGCTTATAGGACCTTTTTGCCAAATTAAGACAAAAGAACAAAAGAACTCGTTTTGGAGACTTGGGCTTAACTTATTTCCACCCTCACCTCCTTCACAATGGAAATAAGCTGGCGGCCCACTTAGAAACAAAGGGGTATAGCTTTGTACCACTGAAGTTTGCTCTATTTACAAGGAAAATGCCACCGTGAGGCGTCACCTGTACCCAGCCACGGACCCTTGATATTTTTTTGAATCAATCGATTCGTTCTGTCTGGCGAACAAGGAGTGAACTCTTCAGCTAGGGTTCCCCCTGCCGCCGCCCCTCTGCTTGTCCCTTACCTCGCACCCACCCGTCCCTCTAGTGCTGATGACATAGACGGAGGCTAGCCCCTCCCCCGCACCCACCCGTCCCTTCGGCACCGCCGTCGGCACTCAGCGCTTGAAGCTCCGCCTCCGTTGGCGCCCTCTGGTTGCCACCAAAGCCATGCCTCCAAGCATCCTCCCCGGTCGGAAAGCTCCTCGTCCGGGCTTGCTGACCGCGAAGCTCCCCTCTGCTCCGCTGCAGGTCCGGCCGCCGCTGATGACCCTCGTGTGCGAGCTCTCCCCCCGTCCAGCCAGCTTCCTCCAAGCTCTCTAGTTGTCCATTGAGCAGAAAATGCTTGACAATCTCATGGCGATTATTAGGAGTAGTATTCTGATTGTAGACATAGAGATGTAGCTGATTTTTGTTGACAGTTCTTCAGGTTTCAGGAAGTATAGTGGTCATGCGCATTCAGGAAGTGTACCTGACTTTTGTTGACATTTCTTCAGGTTTATACTTGCTGTAAAAAGGGCAGTTGCTACTGAATGCATTCAGAAATTTGTATACAAGCACTAGCATTTTGATTGTTGTTTGATTTGGTCCTGCTAGCCATTTTGCAAGTTGGCAGTAAGAATACCTTTGCTAAAATGGAAGAGAATATGAATGAAGCACAAAGGTCCTTTGTGTTTTCTGGAAAAAAAATGAATGAAGTTGTCCAGGTTGCTGCTATGATAAACACAATAGAAATTACATAAATATAAGTTAAAAGGTCATACTTGTACAGTTTAGGGGTACTATAGACTTTTCATCAGAGAACTTAGAAAATAAGCTCAGTCAAAAGAACTGGATGGCTTATTCTCATGGACTTATTTCCAGAACAGCTTATATGAGGCTTATTTCCAGAGCAGCTTATGCATAAGCCACAGTCCAAAAGAACTGGCCCGTACTGGCATGTGGATAGCTAGCTTGCACGCACACCTGTCCATGGCTAGCTCTTTGGTGATATTCCAGTCCTTCAGATCTCTCTTTATGGACTTCTCCCATGTCAAGTTTGGTCTACCCCAACCTCTCTTGACATTATCAGCACGCTTTAACCGTCACTTAAGACTATTTTCCTTATGATTAAGAAAAATGAAGCTTTGAAAGATCGACAATTTTCTTAGCATGTGTTGACGCTTCAGGAAGGCAAGGTTATTCATTTGGGGTTCTATCTTTACACATACGAGACTAAGGACACTGTTTTAGTGCTCTTTTATATACTCCCTACGTCCCAAAATAAGCATCTCAACTTTGTACTAACTTTGTACTAAAGTTAGTACAAAGTTGAGACACTTATTTTGGACAGAGGGAGTATATCATAGCAGTGTATACTTTATCCCTATTTCTACTTGTTCCATTTTAGGAGCTTCATAGAATATGATATTTGTTTAACAAGCAACTTTACTTTGCAGGGCCTGCAGTGACTACAAAGCCAGCAAGGCGGCACAAAGAATTCAAATATGCAGTTGTATCAGGAAAAATTATCTGCGGCCCCATTTGTTAGCCCGTACGGTGTTCTGTTTTCTTTCCCTTTTTAAAGTGTGTTAAATCTGCTTATCATCACAAATGTAAAATTTCTTGGAATGTGTTTCAACTGGACATATAACAGCATCAACAGGATATTCATTTACACAGGTATTCATCATGCATTATAATTCTGTGAATGTTGTGTTTGCCGAGCCCTCACAGAAAGTTATGAATGAATTCACTTAGATGGCAATTAAGTGATTTAGTATGGCTCAACACTTGCATACCCATTCGGTGATATAATAATCTCTCAAGTTCTCAGGAGCTGATCCAGAACATAATCTTGATCACGATTGTTGATTACTTGCCACTACCTTTTTTTTTAAAAAACCTAGCCTTTATTCACTTGAAACAATTGTTGATTACTTGCAACTACCTTTTTTTTATAAAAAAAACCTAGCCTTTATTCACTTGAAATAACAGTTTCATTCAAAGGCTCCTCAATCCATGTTGGAGAAAATCTAGCCAACCTAGCAAGCTCATGCACTTCTCTACTACAAAAATCAATACAAGAAAGATGATAATGAGAAGCCAAATAATAACAATCGTCAAACACCGCCGCACCCAACGACGCCCTCCATTTTTCATTGTGTCAATCACCTTCAATACAAGAAAGATGATAATGAGAAGCCAAATAATAACAATCGTCAAACACCGCCGCACCCAACGACGGCCCTCCATTTTTCATTGTGTCAATCACCTTCAAATCATCAAGAGTTAATAACCAGACGAATGCACCCTGCCCTTTGAGCAAGGCATAGACCGAACCTAAGCGCCAAAGCTTCCAATCTACTCCAATCTACTCTCCAGTTTCCCTGTAATGAATTTTTCTTTGTCGTCCCTCGAGACTGCCCCAGTCATAGCCTTAAGTAAGCCATGATCAAAGGATGCTTCAACATTAAGCTTCACAAAACCCACAGATGGGCGAACCCCCCCCCCCCCCCCCCCCCCCACACACACACACACAAACCAATAGAAATATTTGGAGAAGCATGAAAATAATTAGCCATGAGAACAAGAATCACCATAGCAATCTGGATAGTATCCTGAATCTTCTCCTTATGCACAAATATTAAGCAGTGATGGCAATCAGCTCACGCGTATTCTGGAGGCCCATGACAGATAAATCTTGATCTCGCAAGTGAAGTAAAAATTCCAGGACAACATCACCAGCACGGTCAACTTCACAAGTTCTCAGTAATTTTGTCCAATCTCAGCCTTCTCCAAACCTCCTTGGCTTTCTGGCATTGAAACAACAAATGTTTTGTATCTTCTAGACCAGAAGAACAAGATGGGCAAAGGGGCGAAATTTTCAGATATCTATTGGCGAGCGTAACACAACATGGAAGAGTGTCGTGTAATGTCCGGCAAATAAATATTTTAACCTTCGCCAGACAAGATAATTTCCAAATCTTGCATCAAATGGGATTAAAATTGGTTCGACCCATTCCATTGGTGCCTTGAAGTTTCTCTCCATGTTGGTGATCCCATTTGACGAAATAGGCAGATCAAACAGAAAAAATAAAAACTCATTCTTGGTATAGATCCAAGCAACAAAGTCTTGCATGTCATGTTGAGGAAGACAAATAGAAAGGACCCGTTGTACATCAATTGGTCACAATGTTTGTCTTACCAAATCTTCATCCCTACTGCTAGACATAGTCAATGAAATCTGATATCTTTGATAGCAATGACTTCATTTTGGGTTGATGACTTTTCTGTTAGCACAATTAGGGATCCAAGCATCTTCCTAAATATCAAATACACCGATCATTACCAACTCGCTAGATATAACCATTTTTCAGAGAATACGCCCGCCATAATGCTTTGCCAAGAAAAAAGATCTCATTTTAAACTCATCAGTGAATCTCCATCAGGAAAATACTTAGCTCTCAAAAGTGACGGATAAAGAGTCTGGGTTCTTAAGAAGACGCGAAGCCTGTTTCGCCAACAAAGCCAAACTAAAATAATGGATATCATAGAAACACACACACATCCTTTGTTTTTTTGGGACACACTCCACCAAAACATCCAATGCATTCTGCTCTGGTCTTGATCATCTCCCCACCAAAACTACGACATCATGTCAATAATTTCTTTGCAATTTTTTTAGGAATTTTAAAGAACAGATATACCATATGTAGGAATATCTTGGACAACAAACTTGAGAAGAATTTCCTTCCCTCCCGAGGATAATAATTTTTCTTTCCAGCCACTAATTTTCTTTATAATACGATCGATTAGATATTAAAAACAGTCGGTCTTATCTAAACCCACATTAGCTAGTAAACCTAAATATTTTTCATTGAGAGCCTCGGTCAAAATATTCAGAATGGAACAACTTTGTTCTCTGGTTTCCACTCTCGTATTTGGACTAAAAACCATACTCGATTTATCAACACTCACCAAATGCCCCGAGGTGATACAATACTGATCCAAAACTTGTTTCAGAGACTCCGAGAGTATTAGCTTTCATGAGGATAAATGAGTCATCAACAAAAAGGAGATTGGTAATAGTGGGGGCATCTCTACACACCTCCGCTCCAGAAATATTTTCACTCTCCTTCCCATGCACCAAAAGATCAGTAAGACCCTCCGTTCATAATAAAAACAAATATGAAGATAAAGGATCACAATGTCTTAAAACCCTCTTAGGTTTGAAGCTTTCACTTTCTTCTTCATTAATTTGGACCTTACCTAGTTTTGAATCTGGAGGTGAACTTTGATCTTGAATTAGGCATGCCACAAAAAATATATTACTCCCTCTAGTCCTAATTAACTGTCGCAATGTCAGTGTTAATGGTGAATGGACATGTGAAGGGGTCGTGTGAATTAAATGGGGTCGGAGGGAGTACTATTCTTTTTTATGGTAACTCACAGTTCATTACCTAATTTCATAACTAAAGTTGAGCTCAAAATTGGGTATAATAATATATTAGTACTAATTTAGAAATTTTTTATATTATGAAATTACTTTGCAAGAATCGAACATATATGATTTCTCTATGTTTAATCTAAAATATGTTACAAATTTCATATCATCAAAGCTCGTAGATTTTCTTCTTCTTGAAATAGGCCTCAAAGGATTTTGGTTCATTAATAAAGAAGAAGAGGGTTGCCTGGTTAATTAACGAAAAACCAAGCAAAAACCATTACAACAAGCTTGCAGAAACAATGCATCTGAGCGACCTGCTTACCCGCACAAGAAAGCACACACCATTGAGGAGAATAACACTTGTAGAGTTTGACCTAACCCTTGTTCGTACTCTATTTGTTTCAAAATACTCACCATATTTAGGCTTCATTAGGACATTGATTCATAAAGTTGTTGGCATAAAGAAAACTACTCTTATATACTTTGTGTTACATAAATTTGTTGACATAGATTCATGTTCCAAAGTACTTATACACGATTACGATTTTGTATCGCAAATGTTACATTTAAAACTGAGATTATTTATAAAAATAAAAATGTTCACTTGTATCGTTGAAGTTAAAAAAGTCACTAAAGTTTAAAGATGAGTATCGCTTGAATTCGGATAAAAACAAAACTACCTTCACTCAAGTTCATATATTTAATCTGAGGGTGTTCAAAGGAAATAAAAATAGAAAATAAAATGAAACAAGAATATCATGGGAAAAAATTTAGGCAGTCAATGTAGCGCCCGTGAACCGACACAATGTAGATCTAGCAACTTCCGCTAACCTCCGCATAATATCAGTTCCAACACCCCCACTTTCACACAACGTACATGTGAAAACTGTGCATGCCATGTGATGAAGCGCTGGTATCACAACCCAGATTACAAATATTTAGTAACCAGGGCCTTTCGACAAAGATCCAACTCATGCAATGGAAGCGAATAAATCTTAGACAGGTAAAGAACAACAATTGCCTTAAGAAGGCTCAAAGTAAAGAAAATGACGTCCATATCCCTGCTTAGACTGCTACCCGAAAGCAACCAAGCTAACACCGTCCATCACCATATCTGTAAGTGTTTGTTGTAGCAAGAGTACATTGTGTACTCCTCAAGTCTCATTACCAAGGGTACTAACACTAACAATACATTAGGTATGGAAGGGATAAGTGGTAAAGTTGCAAGAATCTAAGCGAGACACTACAACTTACATATAGAAAAATCAAATTCATGAGATTCTCCATCAAACTTAACAGTAACTTTTTCTTTTATGCAATCAATAACAATACTAGTAGTATTCAAGAAGGGTCTATCAAAGATTATGGGATAAAAGTTATCTTGTTTAGAACCAAGTACTAAGAAATTAGTAGGATACTTAGTTTTTTCACAAAGAACTTCAACATCCTAACAATCCCTAGAGGTGAGATAGTATATGTATTTGCAAGTTTAATAGTAATATCAATATCTTCCATCTCATAAGGTGAAATGTATAACCTCTTGATATAGAGAAAAACGAACGACACTTACACTAGCACCCATGTCACATAAATCATGATAACAGTGATCGCCAATCTTAGCCGAATAACAGGCATGCCAACAACCCTAGCAATTTTGTTCTCCATAACAACGTTAGAGGCTTGGTCACAGAATTGAATAACATGTCCGTCAACATTTCCAGCTACAAGATCTTTAGCCATGGCTATTTGAGGTTTAAATTTAATTTGTTCAGAATAATGTTTAGATGCTCTAATATAGCTTTTAGTAACCATCATTGTTACCATAGAGTGCTCCTCAATCCTAACAGGAAAATATGCTTTCTTAATATAAAAAGTAGGTGAAACAAGATTAATAGTATGAACTTGTATTTCATTATGGAATAATTGTATTTGTGCCCTTAGTTGTGTCACCGTCGACAGGATACCCGTAGTTTTGTAAAACACGCGGTCTTGCCCAACTCAGTTTGCTTGCCTTGTGTTTTTGCCCTTCCAGCACGACTCTGTCCAGTCAGCACCATTTGATCGTAAGTAGCGCTAGATTTTGGACATTGCTTGCCCCCCGGTCGACCTAACCATTCCCACTATCTCTATTTCTCTCTCACCAACCCTAGCTCGCTTGGCGGCAGCGAAATCCGCACTGCCAGATCCATTGCCAGGCGATGGGGGAGACCGAAGAAAGCGTCGGCGGCCGCGGCCGCCGCCGTAGGGACACCACATCTTCACTTGAGCGCGGAGAAGGCGGCGGTGTTGGTGGAGCCAATGGAGACAAGGGTAGCGGATCTGCACGGGAGCGTAGACAAGGCGGCGGTGGCGGCGTCCACAACAACAAGGGCAGCGGATCTACACGGGAGCACGGGCAAGGCGACGGTGGCGGCGTCCACAACAACAAGGGCAGAGGATCTGCATGGGAGCGTGGAAAAGGCGACGGTGGCGGCATCCACGGCGACAAGGGCAGCGGATATGCACGGGAGCACGAACAAGGCAACGGTGGCGGTGCCCACGACGACAAGGGCAGCGGATCCGCACGGGAAATTCCTGCGGGGTAAGTATCAGACCTAGATCTGCTCGTGTTCACTGCTGTAGGATTGATTCCACGATGCTTTAGGCTCGGTTTTGTTCCTTTTTCACGGGAGATGTCATGTTTTTTATCATAGGATGAATCCAGCGATCGCGTTCTATCTTTCTATTAGAATGGAGACCACTGTTCTAGTTTTTGCGGGTACTAAAGGAAAAGATTGTGGCTTCACATTTCCATTGTTTGTGGAGAACACTACTACATACCAGGATTTTAGGGCTGTCATTTGTGCCAAGTATCCATGGGGATTGTTTGATGCTGTTGAGATGAGATATTGGGATAGTAGCAATCTTTGTTGGGTCCCTGTATAGTGTGATCCAGAGTTAGGTGTGATGTTTGCAACAAATGCAGAAACTATGCCATGCAATTTAGAAATCACAGTGATACAGAGAACTAGAGCACACAGGTTTGACAACCCATCTACTTCTAGGCCCTCTACATCTAAGCCATCTTGTTTTAATCCCACTGTTGGAGGGACAAGGTCTAGAACTAGGGCTGGCAGTAGACGTAGGGTAGCAAGTGACACCCTTACTGCTCCTGGAACTCCAAGTGTTAATGAAAGTCAAGAACAACTAAACATCTAGTTTGCAGAAACAAAATAAGATGTTTCATCTTGACCACAACAGTGCATCATTATCTTCAAATACATCATACTAAGTAGACTGATACAACTGCAACACAAACAACAATATAACACAAATTCCTACAAACAACAATGCTAAAAGAAGCATCATCTCATCTCTTCCTCTTAGCTTCTTCTTCAAAACACGATTCTTCCTTGACAACTCAAGGTTTTCCTTCTTGAAATTGTGACTTTTGATCCAGCTCTGTTCTACCTCTACATGCAGGTCTTCAAAAGCCAGGGCAACTCGCAATGGAGGAGGAGGATAAACCCAAACCACCCACCGACACCCCTGTGGTAACTGATTGCACATCACATTAACCAAACATTTGATGTTTCATAAAAAATAACTAATATATGCTCAAATTCACAAAATTTACATCTAAAGGACACCGTAAAAACCAGAGGCCAGTGCTTGCCCCTCCCCAGGAAACACGGCGGGCAGGAACAAGGCTGTGACCAGGGTAACGATGCTTTGAACGATACTCCAATCCACAATAGGTGTCATCGGGAAGATAGAACTCAGAGACGAGCTGCACAATATTAGCCCCATCAACCTAAACCAAATGGAAGGGAAGGAAACTCAAAATTTCCCCCCAAATATCACAAACCCTAGAAACCCTAGAACGAACTGGGGGTGGAGGAAGGCACACACTGATGTTCACTTACCTCACTGGCCATCTGCGAGTAGTTGGAGGAGCCCGAGCTCGCCGTGCTGTGCCGCTCCATCCTCTTCCTCGCCAGGCCTCGCCTTGCCGGCTTTGCTTTGCTCCTCTGTTTTTTGCGCGAGCTCACTGAGGACGAAAGGGTATTAAGTGTAGCACCGATAGGGGCAAAAAATGTCCAAAATCTAGCGCCGCTTACGGTCAAACGGCGCTGACTGGACGGAGCCGTGCTGGAAGGGCAAAAGCACAAGATAATCGAACTGAGTTGGGCAAGACTGCATGTTTTCCAAAACTAGGTGCAATCCTGACGAGTGGTACCCAACTAAGGGTATAAAACCGATCATCCCTTTCATTATTAGCAATGATAGTTTGTTTACAAGTATATTTAATGGGTTCATGATATTTAAATATTTCTTCTTAGGGAGATCAATATGAGCAGCAAAAGATTTATAGAAGTTGGCAACTATTTGAGAATCAAGTCCATACTTAGCACTAAGTCCTTTAAAAAAATCTATTTCAACGAAAGACTTAACACAATCATATTCAAGATTTATACCTGATTCTTTACCTTGGTTGACTTCCCAATGTTTAGCATTGCATTGAATCCTTCAATAAGATCCCATTTGTAATCAATACATTTACTTGTAAAATAACTAGCAGAAGAAGCATCAAGCATTTCTTTATCGCAAAGAGAAAGTCTTGCATAAAAATCATGAACAAAAAATTCTATAGAGAGCTCATGATTACGTCATCTAGGAATTAATGAGTTAAGCCTCCCTCAAGCTTGAACCATACTTTCTCCTTAATGATGCCAAAAGTTATAGATAAAATTCCATTTACAATGAATCAAGTGCATATGATAGAATTTTGAGTGAAAGGCAGATTTTAGTTGTTTCTAGTTCCATGACTGCGGATAATCCAATAGCTTGAACCATGCTAATGCATTTGCCACCAAAGACAAGGGAATATCTTCTTCTTAACCTCCCTATTTGGCAAACCTAAAAGCTTGAATATACCACATAATTCTTTTATAACGATCCAATGCATATTAGGATGAATCTTTCCATCTCCTGCATAGCGGTTAACTCTTACTTGCTCAAGGATGGCAATAGGTATTTTGAAATAAACATTTTCAGTAGGTGGGGGTTCCTCCCTCACCACTTCTTCACATGGGGAAGTCACTCCAAATAAGCCTCTTAAGGGATTATCTTCCATAGTGAAGCAAAGGAACAAACAAAAATGAAAAACAACAAGTACAATAAAGGTTTTTCTTACCAAATTATACTTAGCAAAGAGTGGTACGCTCCCCGGCAATGGCGCCAAAAAGAGTCTTGATGACCCACAAGTATAGGGGATCAGTTGTAGCCTTTTCGATAAGTGAGTGTCGAAGCCAACGATGAGAAGAAGGAATTGACAAGTAGTTTTCAACAAAGTTTCACTGCAAATGTTGCAAAGATAATTTGATAGGTTGCTTCATAGCAAGATAATTAGTAACAAGATAAATAGTAACAAAAGCAATATAGTGCAGCAAGCGGCTCAATCCTTATGTATGCTAAGGACAAGTCGGTTGTGTTTCTTATAGGGATTAAAACGCTCTTGATGATTCACGGGAATCACGTCAAGTTACTTTCAACACGATTCATTAAGTTACTGTTCATTGCTGTGATAAGTCTTGTGTGGGTGGATCAGAGCTAAGGTATTGTACTTATTTGAACAAATATCTATGTATGACTATACCCTCCATGCAAGCATCCACAAATACAAGAGATGTAATTAAGATAAATTTAACCATAGCATTAAACATAAGGATCCAAAACAGTCCCTTGCGGAATAATTCATAAGATGGGGTTTAGGTTTCTATTTCTCTCGCATCCCATCATCTACAAACTACTTCCACAATGTCTTCTCCTAGGCCATATGATGGTGAAGTGTCATGTAGTCGACGTTCACATGACACCACTAGAGAAAGAACAACATAATATTATCATCAAAACATTAAACAGTATTCAACTTCACATGATTACTAGCAATAGACTTCTCCCATTGATATGTCCATTTTGCATCATGCTTTTATATCGATATTTATTGCATTATGGGATGTTATTACACATTATGTCACAATACTTATGCCTTTTCTCTCTTATTTTACAAGGTTTACATGAAGAGGGAGAATGCCGACAGCTGGAATTCTGGGCTGGAAAAGGAGCAAATATTAGAGACCTATTCTGCACAACTCCAAAAGTCCTGAAACTCCATGAAAGTCAGTTTTGGAATATATTAAAAATATTGGGCGAAGAAAGCACCAGAGGGGAGCCAGCCACCATCCACGAGGGTGGGGGGCACGCCCTACCCCCTGGGCGCGCCCCCTGCCTCATGGGCCACCAGGCAGGCCCCCGATGCCCATCTTTTGCTATAAGGTGTCTTTTGCCCTGGAAAAATAAGAAGGAAGCTTTCAGGACGAAGTGCCATCGTCTCGAGGCGGAACCTTGGCGGAACCAATCTAGGGCTCCGGTGGAGCTGTTCTGCCGGGGAAACATCCCTCAGGGAGGGGGAAATCGTCACCATCGTCATCACCATCGATCCTCTCATCGGGAGGGAGTCAATCTCCATCAACATCTTCACCAGCACCATCTCCTCTCAAACCCTAGTTCATCTCTTGTATCCGGTCTTTGTCTCAAAACCTCAGATTGGTACCTGTGGGTTGCTAGTAGTGTTGATTACTCCTTGTAGTTGATGCTAGTTGGTTTATTCGGTGGAAGATTATATGTTCAGATCCTTTATGCATATTAATACCCCTCTGATTATGAACATGAATATGATTTGTGAGTAGTTATGTTTGTTCCCGAGGACATGGGAGAAGTATTGCTATAAGTAGTCATGTGAATTTGGTATTCGTTCGATATTTTGATGAGATGTATGTTGTCTTTCCTCTAGTGGTGTTATGTGAGCGTCGACTACATGACACTTCACCATTATTTGGGCCTAGGGGAAGGCATTGGGAAGTAATAAGTAGATGGTGGGTTGCTAGAGTGACAGAAGCTTAAACCCTAGTTTATGCGTTGCTTCCTAAGGGGCTGATTTGGATCCATATGTTTCATGCTATGGTTAGGTTTACCTTAATTCTTCTTTTGTAGTTGCAGATGCTTGCGAGAGGGGTTAATCATAAGTGGGATGCTTGTCCAAGGAAGGGCAGTACCCAAGCACCGGTCCACCCACATATCAAATTATCAAAATAACGAACGCGAATCATATGAGCATGATGAAAATTAGCTTGACGATAATTCCCATGTGTCCTCGGGAGCGCTTTCCTTTATATAAGAGTTTTTCCAGGCTTGTCCTTTGCTACAAAAGGGATTGGGCCACCTTGCTGCACCTTGTTTACTTTTATTACTTGTTACCCGTTACGAATTACCTTATCACAAAACTATCTGTTACCGATAATTTCAGTGCTTGTAGAGAATACCTTACCGAAAACCGCTTGTCATTTCCTTCTGCTCCTCGTGGGGTTCGACACTCTTACTTATCGAAAGGACTATGATAGATCCCTATACTTGTGGTTCATCAAGACTCTTTTCTGGCGCCGTTGCCGGGGAGTGAAGCGCCTTTAGTAAGTGGAATTTGGTAAGGAAAAATTTATATAGTGTGCGGAAATTTACTATCACTTGTTACTATGGAAAACAATCCTTTGAGGGGCTTGTTCGGGGTATCTTCACCCCGACTAGTAGAGCAAAGAGTTGCTCCTCAAGCTACTGAACCTACTGAAAATGTTTACTTTGAAATTCCTTCGGATATGATAGAGAAACTGCTAGCTAATCCTTTTACAAGAGATGGAACATTACATCCTGATATGCACCTAATCTATGTGGATGAAGTTTGTGGATTATTTAAGCTTGCAGGTATGCCCGAGGATGTTATCAAGAAGAAGGTCTTCCCTTTATATTTGAAGGGAAAGGCATTGACAGGGTTTAGGCTATGTGATGATATTGGATCATGGAACTACAACCGATTGAAATTGGAATTTCATCAGAAGTTTTATCCTATGCATCTGGTTCATCGTGATCGTAATTATATATATAATTTTTGGCCTCGCGAAGAAGAAAGTATCGCTCAAGCTTGGGGGAGGCTTAAATCAATGTTATATTCATGCCCCAATCATGAGCTCTTAAGAGAAATTATTATTCAAAAATTTTATGCTCGGCTTTCTCTCAGTAATCGCTCCATGCTCGATACTTCTTGTACTGGTTCTTTTATGATGAAGACTATTGAATTAAGATGGGATTTATTGGAAAGAATTAAATGCAACTCTGAAGATTGGGAACTCGACGAAGGTAAGGAGTCAAGTATAACACCTAAGTTTGATTGTGTTAAATCTTTTATGGATACCGATGCTTTTCGTGAATTTAGAACTAAATATGGACTTGACACTGAGATAGTAGCTTCTTTTTGTGAATCATTTGCTACTCATGTTGATCTCCCTAAGGAGAAGTGGTTTAAATATCATCCTCCCATTGAAGTAAAAGTAGTTGAACCTATTAAAGTTGAAGAAAAGTGTAGGATCGAAAGTATGTCTAGAGGGGGGGGGGTGATTAGACTACTTGACCAATTAAAAATCTATCATTTTCCCAATTTAGTCTTTGGCAGATTTTAGCTATCTTAGCACAAGTCAAGCAATCTTAACACAATTCAAGCAAGCATGCAAAGAGTCTATGAGCAGTGGAAAGTAAAGCATGCAATTTGCAAGAATGTAAAGGGAAGGGTTTGGAAAATTCAAACGCAATTGGAGACACAAATGTTTTGTCGTGGTTCCGATAGGTGGTGCTATCGTACATCCACATTGATGGAGACTTCAACCCACGGAGGGTAACGGTTGTGCGAGTCCACGGAGGGCTCCACCCACGAAGGGTCCACAAAGAAGCAACCTTGTCTATCCCATCATGGCCACGAAGGACTTGCCTCACTAGCGGTAGATCTTCACGAAGTAGGCGATCTCCTTGCCCTTACATACTCCTTGGTTCAACTCCACAATCTTTGTCGGAGGCTCCCAAGTGACACCTAGCCAATCTAGGAGACACCACTCTCCAAGAAGTAACAAATGGTGTGTTGATTATGAACTCCTTGCTCTTGTGCTTCAAATGATAGTCTCCCCAACACTCAACTCTCTCTCACAGGATATGGATTTGGTGGAAAGAAGATTTGAGTGGAAAGCAACTTGGGAAGGCTAGAGATCAAGATTCATATGGTAGGAATGGAATATCTTGGCCTCAACACATGAGTAGGTGGTTCTCTCTCAGAAAATGTGTATTGGAAGTGTAGGTATGTTCTGATGGCTCTCTCCACGAATCAAGAGTGGGTGGAGGGGTATATATAGCCTCCACACAAAAACTAACCGTTACACACAATTTACCAATCTCGGTGAGACCGAATTGAGAAACTCGGTCGGACCGATTTAGCAAACCTAGTAACCGTTAGGATTTTCGGTGGGACTGAGATGCAACTCGGTAGGACCGATATGGTTAGGGTTAGGGCATAACGTAATCTCGGTGTGACCGATTACACAAACTCGGTGGGACCGATTTTGGTAATAAGCTAACCAGAGAGTTGGTCAGGTAAACTCGGTGGGACCGATTTTCTCATTTCGGTGGGACCAAAATGTTACAAAAGGGAAACAGAGAGTTTACATTGCAATCTCGGTGGGACCGATCGCTCATCTCGGTAGGACCGAAACGTTATGAAGGGAAACAGAGAGATTACAACCCCATCTCGGTGTGACCGAGATCCCTATTGGTGAGACCGATTTTCCTAGGGTTTGTGGCAGTGGCTATGACATCTGAACTCGGTGGCGCCGGATAGAAAGAATCGGTGGGGCCGAGTTTGACTTTTGGTTTAGGTCATATGTGGATGTGGGAAGGTAGTTGAGGGTTTTGGAGCATACCACTAAGCACTATGAAGCAAGAACGCCATTAAGAAACACCTCATCCCTCCTTGATAGCATTGGCTTTTCCTATAGACTCAATGTGATCTTGGATCACTAAAATATAAAATGTAGAGTCTTGAGCTTTGAGCTTGAGCCAATCTTTTTGTCCTTAATATTTTGAGGCATCCACTTTCCTCATCCATGCCATGCCATTCATTGAGCTTTTCCTGAAATATTAATCTTGGAATAGCATTAGCTCAATGGGCTATATGTTGTTAGGAATTACCAAAACTACCTAGGGATAGTTGCACTTTCAATCTCCCCCTTTTTGGTAATTGATGACAACATATAGATCAAAGCTTCGATGAATGATAATAAGAGTGAAAAACATTGTCGCTTTGAGAAGTATGTGAAAAGCAAGAGCTCCCCCTAAATTTGTGCATAGTTTATGATTTGCTTTGGAATGCAAATGCATAAAGAGTTAGGCTCATGGGTTACTCTTCCAGGTCACATACATCTTGGTGGAGTGCTCAAAATGATAATAATTAAATACATGCACTCATCACCAAGCAAAGCGAATGATCATATAGGGATAAAAAGATAATGTCATCCAACAAGCATTAAAGTAGCATATGATCAAACACATGATCATCCAAGTATCACGCAGACAGAAAGTATCTCAAACAAGCAAATAAACTTCAACCACCAAAGCAAGAGAGAATAAAAAGCAACGCTCTCTCTTGAAGCCTATGATCTATACATTTTTCTCCCCCTTTGGCAACAAGTTACCAAAAAGTTCCTAGAAAATGCATAGCACTAAATCGTCTCTCAGGCTTGGTCTTCAGGTGGTGGTGTCCGGATAACTCCAGGAACGAAGGCTTCAGTCGAAGTAGATGGAGCTGATGGAGTAGGTGCTGGAGCTGGTGGCACTGAAGCTGTCGCTAGTGCAGATGAAGTGGCTCTGGTGTCTGGAACAGGCACTGCAGCAGACCTCTGAGCTCTAGTCACTCTGGCAAATGCATCAGTGGTTGTCTTTCCCTTCCTCTCCTGCATATCATCCTAAAGTTGCTCCACAACAGACTGGATCTCAGTTACCTTCACATCCAAGTCATAGAACTTCTGTTCCACGATCCTTTCCAGGCTCTCCTGGTTTAGAGTCAGGGTGGCCAATCCCTTCTCAATCCTCAGAGTGGAGGCAATCAAGTAGCCAAGCTGATCTTGCTTGCTCTTCAGAAGATACTGAGATGCTTCTTCAGTAGTTGGCATCCTTGCAGCCTTTTTAGCCTTCTCCTTCTCCTTCTTTGCTTGTGCGTGCACAGAAGATGGTTCATTTTCATCCATCACCACAGTGTTGTCCTCAAATTCTAGGTAGATGGGCAGGTGCTCCTTGTCTAGCAGATATGTGCCAGTGCCCATCTTGGAGTTAATCAGCTCCTGGATCTGTGGGGCATACCCACAACTCCTCTTCTGATCTGCAGCTGTCCTCTTGATAGTTTCAACTATTAGGCTCATGACTTTGAACTTCTGTGGGACATCAAAGATGTGAAGCAAGTTAATTGCATGGCCTCTGATCATCTTGTGATCACCTGACTTTGGCAAGAGAGTGTGCCTGAGGATCCAGTTGATAGTTGGCAAGCCTGATAGAAGGTAATGTACAGATCCAAACTTGTGTGTCTCAAGAGCAGCATCTGGGATCTCCTTGTACATGTGTGCCATGGTGTTATGATCCTTCTTCTTCTTGGCATAGACATCCAAGTCACCTTCACTCTCTTTTGGAGCATTGATCAATTTCGCCCATTCAGCAACCGTTGACTGGTACCTAGTGCCTTCAGACATCCAGACAATCCTTCCATCTGGTTAGAAGTGAGCTATGGAGTAGAACTGCATGATGAGCTCATCATTCCATTTTGCGAGCTTCTGAGCCACAAACTCATCAACTCCACAAGCCTTGAAACTGTCATATACACCTGGATAGTGTTCATCATTCTCCCTGATCTACTCCCAGTCGACCCATCTCATGTCACACACTATGGGCTTCTTGTCAAGCAACAATGTCTCATAGAAGTCCTATTGTTCCATTGTATGGAACCTGTAGTCCACAACAGTTCTCCTTCTGGTGGCATATGGATCTGACTCTCTCCATAGCCTCAATCCCGAGTCCTTCCTTATCTTCATGTTTTCAGCTACTGGATGAGCATCATTGTGATCTGGAATTTTTGGCTTCAACTTCCTCAAGACACGTGACTCATCATCTTCTTCTTCCATTTCAGCATCAGGCACTGGGGCCTTGTTCTTCTCCTCAGTAGGGATGTTCCTGGTGCTCCTCTTTGGTTTTGGCTTTGGAGCTAGAGCAGCAGCCTTAGGAGCAGTCTTAGGCTTAGATGGAACAGCCCCTGCCCTGATGGCATCACCCATAAGCTTCTGAGCTTTGGGTGCTGGTGCAGCATCTTCTTCCTCTTCCTCTTCAGAATCTCTCATGATTGCACTACAAAAAAAGACACAGCCATGACATTTTGGGCCGAAGGAATTTTTTTGTCATACATATGACACTTCTATGACGATAATTGTGACAAAACCCGATATCATCATAGATGTGGTGGGCTCCTACTTCTATGACAAAAAATCATGACAGAAAATGGGCTTTTCGTCCTGGGCGGGCCAGAGATGCAGCTGCATGACACTCTTTGGGCTGTCCATGACGGAAAAAACCATGGTAGAAGCGAGGGAGAGGAAAATTTCGGGGAGTTCCCGGTTACGGTGGGAGGTTGGGGGCCGAGCGATGCGCGTTTCTCTCATACATGTATGCGCGTGTGCGCGAGGCATTGGCTCTAACTGAAGCCGAGCGAGGCATTGGGCTCTAACTGAACACGAGCGATTGCACTGCAGGCTACGCATTACTGAACCCGAGCGATCGATCGATGGCTGTTAACTGAACCCGATCGAGCGATTCCTTCGCTACTGCTGCTAACTGAAGCCGATAGATGGGATGAACAGTGAGCGTTGCAGGGGGGGGGGGGTTGGATGAACAGTAAGCGGTGGCGTTGCCTCTGGATGAACAGGACCTCGTGGTGTGGTGGAGGGCTAGATGAACAGTAGACGGTGGAGGGGTGCCCGTGGAGGGGTGGATGAACAGGACCCCGTGGTGTGGAGGGCTGGATGAACAATAGATGGTGGAGGGGTGGTTGAACAGGACCCCGTGGTGTGGAGGGCTGGATGAACAGTAGAAGGTGGAGGGGTGCCCGTGGAGGGGTGGTTGAACAGGATCCCGTGGTGTGGAGGGCTGGATGAACAGTAGAGTGGAGGGGTGGTTGAACAGTAGCCGGTGGAGTAGTGCACGGTGGAGGCTAGATGAACAGGAGCCCATGGAGGCTGGAGGAGGTCGACGGTGGAGATGAACAGTATCCCGTGGAGTCCCGTTTTGTGGTATGCCACACCCCTCCCGATGAACAGGACCCCCGTTTCGACCGTAGCGCTCCAACACAAGTCCGTTTCCTCCATTTTGCGGTACACCACACCCCTCCCGATCAACAGGACCCCCGTTTCGACCATAGGAGGTCCGTTTCCTCTGTTTTGCGGTATGCCAGACCCCTCCCGATGAACATGATCCCGTTTCGAACATGGCCGGTCGAACACAAGGCCGTTTCCCCAGTTCTGCGGTACGCCAGGCCTCGTTTCCATCGCCGGTTCCGTCCAAGCCCTCCCGATGAACACGACGCATTCCGTTGCCTCCCCATGAACACGACGCATTCCATTGCCTCCCCACGAACATGATGACGACACTGTTTCTCCGTTCCGACCCAGCCATGTACACGAGCCCTGGCTGTACGTATGCGCGAGTAGGCGTTCGAGACCCTGCCCATATGTACACATACGTGGCCGTATTTTCTTTCTTGCACCCTGGCCGCTGTACGTACGTGTAAATGCTACGTGCGCGCCTCTACTACGACACGTGCGCACCTCTACTATGACACGCGCGCCTCTACATCGACCAGTATGTACGTACACGTTCACGACCAGAATGACAACACTACGTACGCTTCGACCAGGTGGGTCCCGACTGTCAGGCACTTCCTTGCCTGCGAAGATGTAGCTGGTCGGTCTCGACTGTCAGGCACTTCCTTGCCTGCAGTCAGGGGGCGAATCATTTTTTTGCCTGGACGCACTTCCTTGCGTGTGAAGATGTATCTGGTGGGTCCCAGCAGTCAGGGGAAACGTTTTTTTCGCAAAATACGGTGGCCCGTCCGGTGGGTCCCGCTGTCAGGTGGAGGAATAATTATTTTGCACGTAATAAGGAGGCACTTCCTTGCTGCGGTCGTGGACCCAGCTGTCAGCCTCTCCACATACAGTCCACGTCCGATGGAAGCCGTTCCTTGACCACGTTGATCACGCCGCGCCGAGAGCACCAGGGCGGTGGACGACGGCGAGGCCTAGGAAGGGGACGACACAGAGCCGGGGAAGACGCGGCAGTGGATGCCCACGCGTAGAGGAGTACGAGGGTTCATTGGTTCGCTGCAGTGTGAGGCTGCAGTCGCAGCAGAATAACAGGGGGTGTGGGTGAGTAGAGGGATGACCTGGCTAGCAGTGGGAGTAGTAGGGGGCGGTGAGGCCTCCGCCGCATCGCAGCCGGCCATGGGAGGCAGGAGCACGAGGCACGACCGGCGCTGGTTTGGGCGGCTGGAGCAAGAGGACCAGAGGTTGAAGAAGCACTACGGCCGTTGGATGGACATCGTACGATCACTGGAGCTAGAATCGTGCATATTGACTAAGTTGACAAAGCCCTCCGTCCCCGTCAACTTAGTAGGCCCACAAGTCAGCCTCCCACCAAGGTGGGTCCCAGCTAGCAGGGGGTATTCAATTTTTTTAGCGTAATAAGGAGGCACTTCCTTGCGTGCGAAGATATAGCTGGTGGGTCCGAGCTGTCAGCGGCGGTAATGTTTTTCATGAAATACAGTGGCCCTTTCGGTGGGTCCCTGATGTCAGGTGGAGGAATCATTATTTTGCGCGTAATAAGGAGGCATTTCCTTGCGTGCGGCCGTGGACCCAGCTGTCGGCCTCTCCACATACAGTCCACTTCAGATGCATGTCGGTCATTGACCACATTGACCAGGCCGCGCCGAGAGCACCAGGGCGGTGGACGACGGCGAGGCCTAGGAAGGAAACGACATGGAGGCAGGGAAGACTCAACAGTTGTTTCCCACGCGGAGGGGAGTACGACTGTGCGAGGGTTTACTGGTTCATCTGCCATCGCTGGAGAATAACAACAGGTGTGGGTGAGTAGAGGGATGGCTAGGCCAGCGATGGGAGTACGGTGGGGCGGTGAGGCCTGCGCGGTAGCAGAGCTGGCCGCGGGGAGGAGGGAGCAGGCAGTCCCGCCGGTGCCTGTTTGAGCGGCTGGAGCAGGAAGAGTAGAGATTGAAGAAGCACGACGGCCATTGGATGGCCATCCAACAGTCACTGCTTGTGCGTCAACCTTTTTTTTAGGAAAGCCTCAAATCTATGGGAAACAGCATACAACCCATCTGCCATTATTTCTAATAATTTACAGCCCGTTTGCTAATTATTAAGGTTATTTTGGAGCCCATATTCTTTTTGTTAGCATTACAGCCCATATTGTGGCCACGGTTAAAAAATTATACGAAATTTTGCATATTTCGGTGCGGTCCGAACTGTTTTTAATCCCGAAATTTCGACTCACATTCAAACTGATTTTAAAAATAAATGTATATCAATATAAAATCCAACAAATTCTCCACACATAAAAATTAATGTAATTTCAAATCTCGAAATGAAGAAAAGATATTTGAAACTAATTGCCGGTTTGATGTGTTTTAAAAATGTACAACCCATTTCTCATTACTGATGGGCCATTTTCTCGGCCAGCCGAATGAAAGCTCTCCTCGTCTTGAAAGATTTGCAGCCCAACAGGCCTGACAGTGCGACTTACTTGGCAAATCACAAAAAACTGGGCTGTGGCCGTGGACCTAGCTGTCATCCTCTCCACGTACAGTACTCTTCCAATGGAATGTCGTCGACCACGTTGACCATGCCGCGCCGAGAGCACCAAGGCGGTGGACGATGGCGAGGCCTAGGAAGGGGACGACGTGAAGCCGGGGAAGATGCGACAGTGGATGCCCACACGGAGAGGAGTACGAATGTTCACTAGTTCGGCTGCGGCGTGAGGCTGCCGTCGCCGCAGGGCCTGACTAGCGGTGGGAGTAGTAGGGGGCGATGAGGCCTCATCGGCAGCACAACCGGCCACTGGAGGCAGGAGTAGGCGGTCTCCCCGGTGCTGGTTTGGGCGGCTGGTGCAAGAAGAGCAGCGATTGAAGAAGCAGCAGGACCGTTCGATTCAAATCCAATGGTTACTACTGCTAGAATCGTTTGTTGACTAAGTTGACAAGCCATGCGTACACGTCAACTTAGTAGGCCCACAGGTTAGCCTCCCAACCGGTGCACCCCAGATGTCAGTGGGAGGAATTATTTTTTTCGTGTAATAAGGAGGCAGTTGATTGCGTGCGGCCAGGCTAGCGGAGGGAGTAGGGTGGGCCGGGGAAGCCTGCGCGGCATCACAACGGGCCACAAGAGGAGGGAGCAGGCAGTCCCGCCGGCGCTAGTTTAGGCGGCTGGAGCAGGAAGATCAGAGATTGAAGAAGCACGTCGGCCGTTGGATGGACATCCAACACTAACTGCTGCTAGAATCGTGTGTTCACTGACAAAGCCTTGCGTAAACAAGTCAGCCTCGAAATCTGTGACGTGTACAGCCCATTTGCTATTATTTTTATAATTTTTACTCATTTTCTAATTCATATGGAATTTATTGCATCCCATTTTCCATTTTTTGAATTGCTGGCCATTTTCTGGTCAGTACCAAGGTCAAAAAATTAACTAAATATGTGGGAAATTTTGAAAATTCGCAAATTTTTGCTAGGAACGAAATATTCTTAATACAAAAATTAATAGCCATACTAAAAAAATTTAAAAATAAATTAGTACTATGTCATGTTAAATCCAATGAAATACGTATAAGATATCAGTGAAGAACAAAAACAAAAAAAAACTTATATCCCATTTGCTATATTTTTTTTGGAATTTTCAACCCCTTTTGATATTACTTTTAACAAACATTGACCATACTCTTAAGCCAGGCCGGAATGCATCCCTCCTCGTCTTTAAAGATTTGCAGCCCAGTAATTCGGAGAAAACAAATAGGCCTAGCTTGGGTATTCTTCAAAAAGAAATACTAGGTACCTATTTTCCCAAAGAACTGGTGCATGAGCATTTAGTTTTATTTATTTAATTATTTATTTACTTATTTATGTTTAGGGGACCATGAGCATGTGCCTGGGCCGGATTCATGTGAGAGCCTCCCTTCTAGTTAATTATGGGCTTCTCTATTGGGCTTTCATCAGTGGGCTGCATGTTATCAACAAGTGGAAAATGTGTTCCGAGTTTAAAAAAAATGTGTTCCATACGATAAATAGTATGCGCTACGTACGGTACGGGGCACTAAAGGATCGAACCGTGCAACGACTTCTAAAGATTGTGTTTGTCATTCTAACAACACATTTATTCAACCAACAGACGAAATATACTACTGATTGTACATTGAAAACAGCAGCAGCAACCAGGGCTGGGGGTGCAACAGAAGCAGTAAGCAGGCCAGAAGAGTGAAGACTTAGCTCTCTCTCTCCAAACCAAACATCAGCCATCATTACAAAAGGGCTACCAAAAAAGAACAAGTGTATGCATCAAACTAAATAAAGATCCTACCACACCAAGTGTACGCATCTAACTAACTGGCTCAGTTAGACGTTACTATTTATTAAGCTGTGGAGATTGGCTGACGGTTTGAACCAGATGGGTGCCTGACGGGGGAAACTCCAGCCAGTAGGTCGAAGTCTGATACTTGCGACCCTCTATCCTACTTTGGGCTACAGAGCGTGGCGGCACATATCAGGGTATGGTGCATGCAGAGACGCATGGTACGTTGTGTACACACAGTTTTGCCTGATGAACGAAACCGCGCTGCCATCATGATCCTTGCCATCGGTTATCTCCTGGTTAATCGGATAATTCAGTCTGACAAACAGAGAGCGTGTACCAAGGCTACTTACTAGCCTCCAGTCAAAAATTCCTGAAGGCCCAGAGAAGTTGGGATCCTGTTCAAAGACCTTGCAGTGACTGTGATTGTATTCCGCGAAACAACACGTCCGGTACGTGCGAACGATCATCAATCTTTCGCTGTCGTCTGATCAAGCCAGGAACCACCTACAACGGCCATGCCGCTTTTCTTTGAAAGGTTCTGGGATTAGGAAGGGTAGGGACACCAGGCGGCCTACAACATCATATCAAGTTGGAGTCAAATAAAAAAGGGCTCTTGGTTTAGTCAATCTTAAGAACAACATGTTATGAGCATGAATATTTTTTCAGCAAATGTTGACAGTAATATAAGCAAGCCATCATGATATCATAGGAAAGTAACATACTGCTGTAACAGCCGTTTGTAGCGATGACTGGAGTAGGCCAGCAATACGTCCATCCATAGAAGGAGTCGACAACGTAAATGAAGCCCTTGTGTTCAATGGCATCAGAGAACCATGGAGGATGTATGATCCTGCGATGGACGTGCAGATTTATCCATTTACCGCAGTGACCTGTCAGATAGGCGAGACCGCGATTGAAGAACGCAATTAGCCTAAAGTCTTTATAATTCGCAGATCTTGTGGGCACTTGGCAGATTACAACCTTGAGCAAATCAAACTTGGTATCATGTTGGCTACTGTAAGATTCCGAGTATTCTGGGCCGCGGTGCCAAAGCAGTGCAGTGTTAATCGAAGGAAGGGGGATCAATCGCTGGGTGTAGACCTCCACGAGCATCCAGCTGCCGCGAGCGTCGACGAGCACCATCCAAGACGTGTTCATGCCGACCCAGTACATACCGTTAATGTAGTTGAGGCTGACGGGGATCGGATCGCAGTCAAGGGGGTTGATGCTCGCCACCCTACGATCGTTATGCCACGTGACACGCCGTTTCTGAAGATCAGACGGCATCAGCAAGCAAGGAGCTGGCTTAAAAAGCTCCGGCCCGAGGGCTTTGAGTAAACGGTACAGCCCCAACGAGCACGCGGCGAGTGGCATGGTACTGAGATTGTCCACATGCGAAACAATGAGCTTGATTACCTCTGTGGGGAGCGAATTCCAGCCACTCTTTCGGAGGACGCTGCTCGGTTCTGCCATTGTTAGTGCTTGGGTTTCGGACGAGGGGGGAGGCGCCTTAGCAGGGATGGAAGATTGGACGAGATTATGTGCGGGCAAAGATGGAGAAGCGAATATGTGCTGCGGGAAGTGGACAGGTGATGATGACTACAGCACGCCGCTTGACTCACGAGACACATACCAGCAGCGTAGGGTCATGTCGATGCCAGACAACTTGCTTGAGTGTTCGCAGTACTGGTACTCCCTACAATGCTATGCCCTAACTTGCTTGAGTAGAGTAGTAGAGTAGGACTCTGCTCTACTACTAGCACCGGAGGAGTAGTATATTCTAATCTAAAATAGTTACAAACTTCAATGCCCGAGCGTGGAACGACTATGAACCATGCTCAAAGACCGTGTCTACGTGGTGTTTGGACATGGGCGACAACCTCAACGCCAACGGTGCAGCTCCCGTTGCACCACATGTGTTTCTGTCCTTCCTGTTCGAAATCGTGGTAAAATTCATGTTTCTACTCTATATCCTACTACTATGCTAGTCCACATGATTAGTTGTGAACGACGACTTCTTCCCCGACCTCGGCAACCTCATCCTCGACGACATGGGCGACAACGTCAACGCTGACAACCAGTGAGATACAGGGTGTAGGAAGCAGTTTGGGAATTTGCATGCCTTTCCAACCAGTGAGATACTCCGTACAAAGTACGACAGAGAAATAACCACAGAGAAGGAAGCTAAAAGTAAACAATCAAACGAGCATTTTTGCATTTGTTTTGCATTGAGTTGTTTCATAAGCTTGACTAGTGCTGTTTTTCTACTTTTACAAAAACTGCATCGTAATGTTAAAACATGCATTTGTACGTACATAAGTAATAGTAGTGCTCCCTCCGTCTAGGTGTATAAGTCTTCCCTCCTTCTTGGTCACAGTGCACAACCGAAGATGACTTATTGACCTGGACGGAGGGAGTAGCACAGTCTGCAAGCATATATTGAGAGAGACGTGTAGTGCGATAGTGGAAAAAAAATTACTCATATATGAGACTAGGTCTCACGGTTAGTAGGTGAGACCCGTCCTGATGGATGACACGTGGCTTTTAAGTGGGGGGTGGGGGATGCTTTGTGATTTGTGAATGCCACGTGTCATCCATCAGGATGGGTCTCACGTGAGACCTGGTCTCATAGAATTCTTTTCCTGCGATAGTATATAGTAAAGTTTGTGCTATATGCACGTACTTGCAAAATGCGTACGAATACATAAGGTTTCCAAACTTTCCCTTTTACATACTTAATTAAGGACGCTAAAAATTCCTGAACGTTCGGGATTTATCATTTGCGTCCCAAAACTAATGAGATCGTCTTACGAAACAAAAAATATACTCCCCCTAAAAGCCACGACGCTCGCAGGAGCGCTTGCGGCGCGCCACGAGTGCCCTGGTGCACGGCCATTTCCCAGTGCGCCGACACGACGCCTCTTCCTCAGCCTCGCAACTCGTGAGGTGCTGATTGGCGGCTTGCCGGCGGGCGAGCGCGATCTCACCGGTGTGGTGATCCGGCGCCAACATGTACTCCTCCTCGCTGGAAGCGTGCACCGGTCCATGTATCGCCAAGCGTAGATGAGGCGCCTGGGCCCGACTGCACTCAGGGCATCGGCACGGGCGTCCTCCGCCACCCTCATGGCCCTCGCACGAGCCTTCTGCCACCCTCATGGCCCTCGCACGAGCCTTCTGCCAAAGAGCCAATTGTCTGACTCTCTCGGACGCGACATAGGCCTCCCAGGCAGCTTGTTCCGCGGTGCGCTTCTCTTCCTCGACCTTCTTCTCTGCCTCTATTTTGGCGTGCTCTACTGGAGGCAAAGCCTCTCACAAGGCGACATCCATTTCTTTCCAAAGCTCCTCAAGGCTGGGGGGCTCGGCGGGTGGCGCGACGTTCTCCTTGTAGCGGGGAGCCGACGCGTCCTTCGGCGCGCGTGCTGGCGAGATTGGGAACACCGACGCGTCCACCTCGACGCGTCACGGCGAGGAGTGGAACGCTGACGCGTCCTCCTCGACTAGTGGCGGCGAGGAACGGAACGGCGACGCGTCGCGTAGCAGCGAGGAGCGGAACACCGACGCGTCCTCCTTGACTAGTGGCGGCGAGGAAGGGAACAACGACGCGTGACCGTCCGCGCGATGTAGCGAGGGGCTCCTAGGGCTTGGGAGGGGCGATGCCATGGTGGTCGACGTGAGAGGGAGGGGGAGGAGATAGCGATGAACGTGAACGTGAGGGGGAGGAGATAGCGATGTCGTGGGAGGCGCAGTATTTATAGCGAGCAATGGCACACCTACGTAAGATATGGACTGAGCTGCACTAACTTAACTGCCGGTCCAGTTGCGTCACTGACATGTGGGCCAAACCCCTGTTGGGTCCATATGTCAGTGACTGAATGCACCTGCAGTTAAGTAACAACTACGTGGGCATATTTGTTGGAGTAAATTACGGGGGATCGAAGGGGTGGAAATATTGCTGGTCACAACAGATTGGACGAGCGTGGGGGGAGGAGTCATGCATGCAGATTTTTTCACACGGGGTGGAGTGGTGGGACCACCGGAGGGAGAAGGAGAGTTTGGCAGGCATATTGTTTCCACACATGTAGAGGAAAAAATTTGGAGACGAACGGACTTCTTGCAGGTACGAGGAATGGTGCATAATAAGTCATCTTGCATGCCGGGCTAGGTATAGTCTCAAGTCATTAAAAACAAACACGCCCACACATGTTCATATTTCAAGGTGCACTAAATTATTGCATGCGATGATTAAGGCTGGCCATAATGGTGGTATCTTAGCTGGTATCATGCACACGGGAATAGCAAACATGCTGATGTGGCAAAGAATTAAAGAAGAGAGGGGGGTTAGAGTAACTAGAGTTCATGCATGCATTGGTAAACACATTTTTTGTGGAGAACGACATCACTAGTTGAGTACTTTTGCAGACTTCAAAAACTATTCCACAATGTGTCAACATTCACAATGTTAAATCAATATTTTTACACTCATTATAAAACATAGTTCTTATACTTATAATCAGTACTCCCTCCGTCTAGGTGAGCAAGTCATCTTAGATTGTGCACTGTGACCAAGGAGGAGGGGAAAATGAGAGATCTTAATGTTTATTTGCTAATTAATAGCATTGTATGCAATGAACTAACCACTGCATGTCGTGTTTGGTAGTCTCAAGTCATTAAAAGCATGCACACCCACATCTCCTATTGGTTGATATGTCAAGAAACAAGAAACGAGGTAGAAGTTAATGCACCGCGCCTAACTGTTTTGGGAATATTGTAGATATTGATATTTTTAGTATAAATTTGGTCGTGGGATTTCATTGATGCCTGTCAAAGCGTTGACAGGTCTGCTATGCGTGACCTGAAGATGAAAGCGTTGAGCATCTCGAAGTTGATCAACAATCTTCAATTGTCAAAGATTAGCCGTTCGGCCAATAAGGTGGCACACTTAATCGCTAAGTATAGCTTTGACAATAGATTAGATGGTATTCTTGTAAATAATGTACCGCCTTGTGTGGTGAATATTGTATCGCATGAGTGTACTGGTGTGGCTGGTTAATTAATATAAGGTGGTGTTCAAAAAAGTATAAATTTGGTCAAACACTTTGCAAACGGTTGACGGGAGTAAAAAGGACCAGAGGGAGTATCATGCATGCGGAGTAGGCAAAAAAATTGCTTGTCTAAAAAAAGGCAAAAAAATTGCTCATTTATAGCCGGTCGAAGTCTCAAAGGGCGCGACCGCGCGAGGGAGGCGAAGGTCGTGGGAGGCGCGACGTTTGACGGAATTAAGTGAAGTTACATCCACGCGCCGGCATGGCGTGCGAACAGGCAGAAGCTATACCGTCAGGCCTACGATATGGGTCTAGTAGACATGACATCTAGTGGGTCCCGCATAGTTCTCGAGAACTCTTTGGGGGCTTGCAGCCGTTTATCCACCGGGCAAGCCAGCAACCCCACGCCGTTCGCACGCCCTACTCGTCCCCGTCTTCTACCTTACAACAGTTCGCTCCCAGTCGTCCCGTCCTTTCACATTAGTTCGCTCCCAGTTTTTTTGCGGGGTACAACAGTTCAACTTCTCCTAACCCTCCTCCAAAATCCATGGCCTCCCAAATCTCCATGGTCGCCGCTGAGTACCAGGTTAGAGCCATCACCGGCGATCAGTTCATCGTCATCTACACACGTGGATCCGAGACGGTGAAAGCATGGCTTGCTCGCTTCCTACGCATGTTCAACAGTTCAACGGATGAGTGGGTCGCTGGGCTAGATGTTGAGTACACCACAGTCCTGGGACGAGAGAAGGATCTAAAGGACGAAGAGAGGAAGAAGCCCGCCGTGATCCAGGTTTGCGTACATAACGTTTGCTTGGTCTACCACATATGCCATGCCGACGTTGAGTGCCAGGATTTTAAGAACTTCCTCAAGGACAAAAGAGTGAAATTCGTTACTGTAGGCTTTAAGAACGACAGTGACGTCCTGCGTCGGATAGGTCTCGTTGTAGGCCAGCCCTTCGATCTCCAGAAGGCAAGCCTGGTGTCCTCCTCTCAACCTTCAATGCTGACCCTGGCAGCAGCCATGATTGATCCTTCGTACGCTAAACTGAAGAAACCTCATCACGAGTTTCATCATGCATGGGAGTCGAAGACATTAGATGAAGATCACATCCTGTACGCAGCAATGGATGCCTACCTTTGTTTAAATATCTACAAGGGTTGGATGAAGAAGCAGAGCCCAGTGTCCGGTTCAAGCAAAGAAGCGTCGGCGAAGAGGAAGAGGAAGAGGGACGAGGACGAAGTCGAGGACGTGGACTCGGACTCCAAGTAGGTGGCAGTGCCGTCGCTCATGCTGGTTCTACTGCAGTGTCAAGCGGACTAGTTGCTTATTAGTTTATTTTCAAGGGTGTGTTGTGCTGAGGCCCCAGCAGAACTATGGGGCTGTTTGGATTGTGACTATCTTTGCCATATGTTGCCACATGATTTTTGCCACATTTGTCACACTTGCCTTACTTGAGTTGCTCAAATTGTTAGCCATACTTTGGCTTGCCTAAGGGAATCTTGCCACACTTTTTGTGTCTATGACATGTGGGGTTCACTGCTCATAAAAAATTCCTTGTCTCAAGTGTGGCTAGAACCAAACACCTACCTAACTTGGTCAAACTTGCCTAAGGTTAGGTGTGGCAAAGTGTGGCAATGTGTGGCTAGGAACCAAACAGCCCCTATGTTTATGTTCTTTCTCGTTATTTGAACTCTTTAGTACGTACAGTAGTACTAGTACTATGTCTTACTACTGTTCTTCTTGCAGTTGGTACTACTGCTCGTATCTTCGTGTTCCTACTGTACTTAATACGTTCGTACTAGTAGTATAATTTGGGTCAGTCGATTTGTGAAAGAAGTTCGACGGAGCGAAGGAAGAAGACGACAGAAGAGGTGGAAGAAGCCCTTCTAGCCATCCATGTTGCATCAAACGGCTCACATGAGTCGACTGACCCAAATTGCTCCTTCAGATTGCAGGATCCACGTGGCATTCAAGGTCTCGAAGGTAGATTCCGCGTCCGCACCCGGTTTGCGGGCTCGACGCGCGCGCGACCGGCTTCCGCCGCGACAGCCACCATGCGCGCCTCCTCCGCGGGCGGAGACGACAATGACACGCTAGTTCCTCCTCGCCGGCGTGCTGGAGCACGCGCTCGTCCTCCTCTTCGTACGCTGCGTGCATAGACGCGGCTCCACCAGCTGCTCGCGTGCTTGGCAGCGCGGCGGCATCGCGAGGAGGGACTGCAGACGACGTGAGCGGGCGAGCCTTCGGCTTCATGGCACAGGGATGGCGGCGACACGGCGGTGATGGGCGAGAAATTGTTGGCCGGAGCAGGCGGGCGCCGGCATGCGCAACGGCGGCGGCATATTGATGAGTGCGCGTGTGGGAGCTTACTTTAGTTTTATATATAAGGTTGGTCAAACTTAAAAGAAAACCGTACTAGTACACGTAAACATTAGACTTAGGCAGCGCTTTTATTAGTTACTAGCTTATGTTCTTGCCCATTGTGACCAGCCTTAGTACCACGGCCACGATACGGAATCCTGTGCAAGCGCGTGAACCGCGGCCGCGCGGTCGATCGAACGGTGCGTCACCGTGTCGCGCTCGAAGGACATCCACCGAACCTTTTTGTGTGTGTGAAAACAATCCTCGAATATTACTCAACTTTTTTTTCCTGTGAAAGTTCTTGACGCTGCAATATTTCCATATATTTGAATTTAGCTCCAGTTCGTGTTTATTTGGATTTGGACGTTTTAGGTGCACCCTAGTTTTTTTAATACTGATTTTGTGTGTGTGACTGAGAGAGAACGTGTGTATGTGTCCATATGTGTGTTGTGGCGGAAGGGCAATGTGGAGACGGTGTGCGTGTGATACAGACATAGAGAGGTGTGAATGCGCAAATGGTTGTGCATGAGTGAGACATAGACAGATGCCGATATGTTGTGTATACATGAGAGAACGGTCTTCTAGTTTACTTGTGTGTGTGAGAGAGAGAGAGAGAGAGAGGGGGGAGAGAGACAGAGAGATGAGCATCCGTAACACAACAACCATCTCTCTCGATTCATCCGTCCCTCACACGGTCGCATGCAACACATGCATCAGCGCGCACATTTTGACACCCTCACCCGGCCCCTGCCCACCTCAAGGCCCGCACAATCTCTTCATGAATACCCATTTCTCTCCTTAGGTTTGTTTTCTCTCAATATCACACACACACACACAGACACACGCAGCACAACACACACACACACACTCCCCCGAGCACACAATTCATCCCCATCCAAGGTTATACGACGACCACTCTCGCTTGTGCTTCTTTGCACCCCAGCATGCACAACACCTCAATCTTCAAAGAGGGCAACGAGCAGATCGAAGACGCCGACCACACCGCGCTAGAGAATGCGGGGTCATTTGGAAGCAGGGTGATGTGACGACGGCTGACTGACTCCTCCCCCCACCCTCTCTCTCTCTTGCACAAAATTACCAATCCCTCTCTCCCCCGCACAAAATTGTCAATCCCTCAACCCACGAGATCCTTCCCCTCTCGTTATGTTTTTCCTGCTCTCTCATCAAACATGTTGTCTCTTCTCCTTCCATGTATACAGAATCCAGATGCACACGCATCTCATGTATATTACATGTATGCATCTTTCTCACAGACCTAACTTCTTCCTCTCTCTTTCTCTCTCTATCTCTCTCTCTGTCTCGTTAGGTTTGTCTCCTACTCTCTCGTCCACATACATACAATCTTTCCCGCCCTATCTGCTCCATCTTCAAAAGCTCTCTCTGCACGTTTCATTCACACATTGGGATATGTCAAAATGTTGCTTCTATAATGGCTGATGTAGAGTTATGGTTGTTCTTGTTGCATCCTACAAAGTAATAACTATGAAATGCATTTAGATTCTCATTTGACTGGGATTATGTGAGTTTGAGCATGTTGTGAAGTACTATAGACCTTGTATACATCTTGGGATTCGACAATGATTGTAACTATTGAATTGTATAGACCATTACATTCGAAGTCAATAGCCTAATATATTTATTTCACAATTTCAACAAATGATTAGTTCACTACAAACTAAGAAAACAAATGTGTACTCCCTCCGTTTTTATTTAAGTCCGCGTATTAGCATTGGTCAAAGTCAAGTTTTGTAAACTCTCAGAAAGCTTATAACAAAAAATATTAACATATACAATAACAAATAAATACCATTAGATTCATTATTGAATGTACTTTCACATCATACATATTTGTTATGGTAAATGTTTATATTTTTCTATAAACTTGGTCAAACTTTAGGAAGTTTGACTTCGGTCAAACCTAATATGCAGAGTTTACTACTACTACTCGCTAGTTGCTTAGCCGAATCACTCAACACGCCACACGGGGAGTCCAGTGTCACAAAATTTTGAGGTCGGCGGGAAAATCTCCCGCGACCCTGATTCGAGCAGTGGGAAGTTACCATCATAGCCTTCGGAACAGGCCTACGGATGACGCTTGGTAGGGGGCTGTTTTCGTAACTTCAGGTTCACCCTACCCAGCCAACCCCACCCCGGCACCCAGAGTAGTACACCTGAATACTCCCCAATTTCTATCCCCACCGCAAAATAGACTTCTCCACGGCACCGCAGCCTTCGTGCTCCTCCCCTTTACATCGGCGCACTCGTCCACCGCAGCGCATCTGCCTAATCGACGACCTCGTACGCCGCACTGGAGCCGGTCCACCGTCGTCGTCGTACACGGAGCCTCTTCCCCGGCATCGTCTTCCACGGTCTCGTATCTGCTTCCCGGAAGCCGACGCCAAGCGCAGAAGTACCACCGTCGTGGACAATGAACTGACTCCCGTTGCCGACCATGACTCACAGAGGCCGCCGCGACCATCGTTCTCCTCCTCGATTGGTAATGTGTGTATTGAATCACTTAGCAGTACATGTGCAGTTCCAATTTTGTTCATACCTACCCTTCAAATTTCCTGGGTGCTATTGTTCCCGTAAAAGTAATTGGTTATAGCCTCCATTGTCCAACAGAATATCAGCTTGTAATTGTGCGTCGCTCCTGTATCGCGCTGTGCTTGGGTAGGTTTTTCATCTGCAACCAGTAGTGTGGCAAATGATGGAAAGGTTTTTAGAACTAGCAAAATGCCCATGCGTTGCACGCATCAAGATGCATTTGTATGAGTAGTTTATCTTGTTGGAGATGCTCTAACATGGCAGACGAGTGCTTTAATGTTGCCCACAAGATGCGCGAGTATTACTAGTAGTATATTTTTCTTGCCATGTTGAGATTTTAAAACCACGAGTGCGAACATGCAGAGGAGCAATGAAGATCAAACACGGGATATTCGGGACATCTTCAAGGAGCGTGGCAAGTTAAAGAGGAGCTGCACCGAACCTGTAAAACGAGCTTTGGTAAGTAACACCCTTTCAATTACTTTCGTGTAGCCTCGTGTTCTTCGATGTGTATATGTTGTAGTTTCTGTTTCTCTTAAGCGTGGTGTTCTTCGATGTGTAATAAGAAGAGTCTTAATCGTCCTAATGCTTTCGTTTTTAGCTTGATGTAGGAAGTGGGTGTTCTCACCTTGTAGTCTGTTTTTATTTATTTATTCCTTTTGAATTCACTTCTCCGAGTTCTGTTTATCTGGCTTCTACTAAATGGATCTAGGTTGCTCTGAGTATTGATCTAAAAAAGAAGTAACTTCATGTCAGGATGCAGTTCCTGCGAGGAGGGAAGTATGGTCAACCTCGAGATCATGTTTCCAAAATGAGGCTGGATTACACACAAGGTGCCAGTTCCCTAATGATGCTGGATTAGACACAAGGTGCAAATTCCCAGATGATGCTGGATTACACACAAGCCAGGTGGAGTCGTCAGCTGTTCGTGTCCTCGTGGCATTAGTAAAGGCTGAAAGAAAGCGTGCAGCAGCCCTTGAGAATGTAGCTGAGTTCCTGAAGAAGCGAAAAGAGCAATCAGATGCTCTCTTCACCCAAGCCAAAGAAGAGATGGAAGAAGCCAGAAATAAGCTAGCAGAGGCAGAGCAGGCTAGGCGTCTCCTGCTATCTAAAACTGTTGTCAATACAAAATTTCCTTCATAATAGCTAGGTTCAAATGTTTATCCAGTCAGCATGCCTGTTGTGATGTCCGTGCATCTACTGATGTGGCACAAAATGTTTTTTTCGGGTCATGTAATAACAGCAATTACTTTCCAAACAATAACAGACGAAGCATTGGACATGGTATAGTTCACGCGCAAGCCCGACATTCCAAGTTCAACTTCCACATCAAACTCATGTTCACAGATATCTGCACATTCATACATAATGTCCACAACCATGATTCACTTCAAAGCCAAAAAAATGTGAGGAGAGTTATAAATAAAGAAAATCCTCTACTAGTTCCTGCTACCAGTGCGAGCACAACAAGTCAAGACCATGCGTAAATTAATTATATTGTAGTCATTTTTTGTGTTCTAAAATGCCTGCCGGCTCGCGGAAGGACGTGTTGCCGGCACACGCGCGGATTCAATGAAGGCAGGCGGGGCAGTCTTAAGCTGGTTGCACGCGGCGAGGAGGCGTGCTCAGCCGGGCCTGCAGCGAGTGCGGCCCTCTTGGCCGGCGCGCCGGTTCAATGCCTGCGCTATGAGAGGTCGCGTCCGTGTCAGAGCAATCACTCCCTCCAGTCCTTTTTTGTTTGGGTATAACAAAATCTCGTTTTCCATTCACATTTTAGTGGTAGGAGTTGTGCGTGTGTGTCTGTGAGAGAGAGAGGAGACGGTAGTCGGGGTTGTCTGATCGGTAAACAAATGAATAATGTCAGTCTGGGATGGAGACGAAAAGGAGACCGCAACAAATGTTGTGTCTACAGGAGAGATAGAGAGAGTAATTTTAGTGGTATGAGTCATATGTAGAGACATATAGGGTGTGTGAGAGAATCCCATAGAGAGAAAGACAAAGTGAAAGACGAGTGGAGACTGTGTGTTTGGCGGTGAAAAAGAAAGCTTAGGTACCGAGTGATACCAGAGAACAGTAGAGACGTGAGAGATAATGAAAACCGTGTAATTTATAATGATAGGGAGAGTGTGACACTTCTCAAGGGAGACGTCGAGAGACCATGTTTGCGAGGATAGGAGCAACATGAAGTGAGCGTGCGGGTGAGCTGGAGAAAAGAGAGTGATAGCTACCTGAAGGAGCATGCATGCGAGAGAGATGGGCGTGAAAGGAGTGAACAAAAAAGGGATTCAAATATTTGAATTCGAGATGATGATACATGTAATCCATACTCGAACCAAAATTGATCTATCAAACATGCATACTCATATGAATTCACGCACATCTATGTTATTTAATATGTAGATATTACTGATCCATACATTTTAGTAGAACATAATTTGGTTAAATTTTTTCGAATTCAACCTTAAGATTTCGAGATCGTTGTATTTGTAGATCATATTATACATATAAAGGAGCAGAATTCTTTGTTGTGCTTTTGAAAGTATATATATATAAAAATGATGTATATAGAATGTAATTCCAATTGAAAATGGATCCCGCCCGAAAAAATAGAATACAAACGGGATTCGAATTGAGTTGGCACGGTAAACGTGCACTCTGCAAAATTTGAACGAAGCGGGGAAAGTCGCAGTAACCGCCCGAAACCAAAATCTGCGAGATGGAAATCACTACTGCCTATCCCTGCCACGCAAAGCCTATATGCTGGATTTCTATAGGTTTCGATAGGGGTAGGTTTGTAATTTCACCCAAACGTGACGTAACCGGCTCTCACCCGGATTCATACACGGTGGGCGCCAAAACACAGTGTGTCCTCGGCCGAAATCGACTCCCTCCCCGATTCATATTCATACACGGTGGGCGCCAAAAACAAACTCTCGTCGGCAAATATTCGGTGTATGCGAGATTACCGTCCTATCCCCAACCGACTAGTGTTGCTGTGATGTAGTAGAAATTTGAAACGGGGGCTAAGTTTGTAAATTTCCTCGCATTTGAGACAAGCGCGCCCTGAATACATGGTTCCCCCTTCCTCTCTACCTCCCTTTTCCCCATTCGTACTCCGTGGGCGCCAAAACACCCTCTCCACCCCACCCTCCTCCGTCCGCCGCCGTCCGCCACCCCATCCACCGCCGTCCTCCTCCACCATGCCGGAGCTGATACCCCGACGCCGCCGTCCATTACAAGAGATCGACCTCTCTCATCCACGGCTTCGGACCGGGATCCTTGCATCCCGTCCTCTCGCTTCATCCCCGCCATCATCCACCTTGCCGGTGCCGCTCCTACGAACGTCTCGTCCACCGCGCCCCGCCGCCACCGTCTACCCTCCTAGATCTGCTTCCACGCCGCCGACAACCATCGCTACCGCAACACCGTCAAATTCTCAGCAGATGCGTACACGGCGCCGCACCAGAGGCGGTACTCTTTCGTATCTACTCAACTTATTTATCGCAGCAAGAAAATAGATCGCCACTGCTTTACTCTGATTTCTTGTCTTGGTTGCGAAGTTGCCTTTGTCCGGTTTGCACCTTCAGATCCGCCATGGCACGCTCAACACCATACTCGCAATGCTTATGGTTTTCCCCTTTTATATTCCACACTAGTTAAATCACAGTAGACTAAATTTCAAAATTGGGTCAGTCGATTTTTCAGAGCTCGCCGGAGTTCGCCGGTGCGATCGAAGGGGCTCGGGTGGTTGTGGGGCCTCGCCGAACGAAGAAAACTCGACGCGGGTGGGGGTTGGGGTGGGGGGGTGGCGGAGGAACACAGGCGGTGGGGGCCGGTGGTCCGGCCGGCGGCCCGTGCGGTGTTCTGTATGGGAAGAATCAGAGACGAGGAAGAAGAAGGGTTAGGAGACGTAGGATCTTCATCCAACCGCCTGAAATGGTCGAGAGACAGCTAGGAGTTGCATTCTTAATGCGCTCTGGTTCATCATGTGTGGGCACTGCGCAACCAACATTTTATTATCCAAAATCTGCTTGCTCTTCTTTACCATGTTCCTCTTCCGTTCTTCTTTAATATGTACTCTCTCCGTTCCTAAATACAAGTCTTTGTATAGATTCCACCATGGACTACATATGGAGCAAAATGAGTGAATCTACACTCTAAAATGTACCTGGATACATCTGTATGTGATCCATAGTGGAAATCTCTACCAAGACTTATATTTTGGAACGGAGGGAGTATGATAGTAGTACAGTATGTTCCTTGTACTGAAGATGAGCAGGGACATTTGCAGTGTAGAGGTCTATACGGTCGGTTGTGATGGACACTTTGAGCCTCTTTGATTCGTAGGATCTTGTAAACATAGGAATAGGATTTGTAGTGGCCTGCCCACTTGAATCCTATAAGAATAGCAAGGAAATGCGGGGAGCTGTGTCGCCTTTGAGAGTTACATTGATATTAACAGTACCGCACCTTCACTTGAAGAGAGCTGGTATCCGAAGCCTTTCTAGCCGTACCGGCAATACTAGCACATATATTCCAGCAAGTTCCACTTTGCTGATTTTACTCTGATGCTTAAGGTTTTCCCGTTATATCTACACTATGATCTGTGTAGCTGCTTTGTGTCGCACTAGCAGCAGTCCACTCTTGAAGCTAAACACTGCAATGACTTACAAAATTGGCACCAAGGCATTGAGTGCCATTCTGGATGCAATGAAACTCATACGCTCCCCACCTGTTGATTCTTGTTCAGAATATCATCCTAATGACTATTCTAACCTCGAGGAGTCAAAGGCAGATGGCCTGTCCTGTTCACCCATCAAGGTGCCTGTTCTAATTTGGCAATGTTTTATTGATTGCGGGTATCTTGCATATGTTGTCTTGCATTTCTTCTACTTTGTTGCACCGCCATCTGCTTAGTTTACTCATCATATATGTCGAGATGCCATGCCCATCCATTATCAATACATATTCCATCTGTCATCATACCATGTTTTTCCACTCAAATGCTGTTCTTGTGCATCAGACATCAAAAAGGAAGAGGGTGATTGCCGAACCTGAAGGAGCACCAGCAAAGTCCTTGAAAAACGTGGTGGTGCCGGAGAAATCAGACAGCACCCCACTTATATTGGCTGTACAACCAGTGACACAAAACGTAGGACCGACTCCAGCAGACTGTACCCATACTTCACTGGCCACACCACTAGCCCCACCACACAGGACCTGCACTCCAGCAAAAGGTATACCGATTTCATTTGCCATAGCACCAGCTGTACCACAGAAAAATCCCACTCCAGCAAAAAGTACAGCAAGTCCACCGGCCGAAGACCTATCCCAACTGCAGAGACGGCCAATTCCTGCAGATTGGAACCCCATTCCATTTATTCCCAGTTTAAAAGACAATGCTTTCAATGTTGTTAGGGACTACGTGCATATATTCCCATCATGGGAAGATTATTGTGAAGACAAACACCATTTTCACATCTTCCTGTCCAACTTACGTGTAAGTGCTATTATTCATGGCTATTATTTTCCTGTTTTCTGCTGATTGAACACATCAATGATTTACATTACATTGTTGTAACTAGGCGAGGGTCAATCTGGATAGTCATGACGAGCAAAGCTTGCTTGTGCTTTTCAAGGAAGCATTGCAGCAGTATCGGTGTTACCTGAGGAAATCACACTTTGATGGCAAGTCTATAAACGAATTTCTGGTGAAGTCTCCTGTGCTAAATTTAGAAGACATTGAATGGAAAAACCTTGTTATGCACTGGTCTCGTTCCCAGGATGAGGTACTGTCTATGAAATCACATGACAATTTGAACTTCTACTTTTCCGCATGTGCCTTACGGATCTTTTTTGCAGGAAATCTGCTCGAAGAAGAATTCCGGTTTGACAAGAACGACAGGATATCTCAAATATGCTGCCCGCTGCTTTGCTCTTGTTAGTACCTGTTGTCCTGTATCACTGTACTTGCATACATACCTGGTTCATTATGTGACAGCAGTATGCATGATAGCTTGCTTATCAATTGTTCGCTCCAAATTATCTGATCTGTATGAATGGTTACATTAGTGTAGAATATATCCAATGCCAATGTTTTTTAGCTCTGCATTGTTCTTGTAAGTACATGCTGTCCTTTATCAGTGTACTTATAATGACAGGTAGTTGTTCATGTACCATCACTCTGCAGCTTATTTTCCTTTGCCCTCCATTTTCTACACATCAGATCTATATTTACTCTTACCATAAGGTTGGTACTGAAGAAGTTTAGCTGTGCATTGCTCTTGGCTGTACCTTTTGCCTGTATCGCTGCACTTACATTTATAGCTACTTGGTTATGTAGCATCACTCTTCATCTTATCTTAAATATTCTCCATTTTTTCGTATATTATCACATCTATATTTACTCTTAACAAAATGTAGAATAAAGGCAATGCTTTTGAAGAAGATTCTGTGGTAAACTTCTTGAATTGCCCCCCCATCAGCATGGACAAGGCCTTTATAGAGCCTGTCTTCACCAATAATGTAAGTTTGTCCATCTCAAGCCTTCAAACTTTGTTGTATATATTTGGTTAGGCATGACTGCAACAGCTGTTTATTTTTGGTGTTTGCATCAAATTGCTTGTTTAAAGTTTATTATATGTAGTTCATAAACAAAAGTTCGTCCTTTCTCAATTTAAGTTTTCAGTTGTACAACCAAGTTCCTTCTTCATACCATGTAAATTAAACTATACAGAGCAAGTGATCTTCTTTTGCACTGCATGTATGCTTCTGTTCTTCATCTGTAATCCAGTGGTGTGGTGAACCTACCCACTACAGCACAATGTCATATTCTGCAATGTCTTAACTATGAAAAATGTCATATCATTCTACTATTATTTAAACCGTCTCTTTATTTGCCAATCTGAAATGGTATAAATTGACAGCACACTAACCATTGATACTTATGAGTTCTTGATCTGTAATCCAGTGGTGTCGTGAAGCTGCCAACTCCTTCACAATGTCATTTCCTGCCATGTCTTGACCTGAACAATACCATATTGTGTTAATGCAAATTTAAACTGTGTCACTTTATTCGTCAGTAAGAAATGTGATGAATTGTCAGCACTGATACTTTTATGTGCAAAACCTGTCATCTGTCTGCTTGTTTATCTTTCAGAGTGAGGAAGATATAAGTGTTGAACAAGCGCAGTCTCATCATCTTGCTCAGCTGCTTGCGCTGCAGCTCCCCAGCAGGGCTAACCTTTCTTGAACTCTATTGAAGTGCTGTCGGTTTTGTATATTATTTTGTCGGCGTGTTTATTTGCACTGGTGGCGATCTTTGATGCCCAGTGTATGTAATCTGCTGTCTGCTTGTGCTTTATTATCATAGTGGCGAACTTTGATGCCCAGTGGATGTAATATGCCGTAATTTCTTTATTGTATAGTATAGGTTTTTTCTTATTCACGATGCTGCAGTTATTTTACTGTATATATATCCTGTCTTCGCAGTAAACCGGCCAAACCGTAAAATTACGGTACATAATCGGGCCGTCATGCAATCACGATGTAGGTTGGGCCTGAAACGTGCCGATCAGCTCACGGGCCGGCAGCAGCCCGAAATGAACCCCGGCCCATGATTGTGCGAATCAAATCACGGGCTTTTAACAGGCCGAAAAATTGTCTCGGTCCTTGTTTGGCCCAATCAGATATCGGCTGCGAGCAGGCCGGATGCAAACCGGGCCGTAGTTAGGCCCAACTATATGACGGGCTTTTAACAGGCTGAAATTAATATAGGGCCGAAATGTTAAACGGGCCCTTAACAGGCCAAAACTAATATCAGGCCGAATTACTAAGTGGGCCTTTAGCAAGTGGGCCCAAAAGCATAGTGTCCAGTTGACGGGCCGAATCTGATATGGGCCATAATTAGGCCCAAAACCTCTTAAAGGGCCGGACCTGATCTGGGCCGTAATTTGGCCCAGAACGTGGTAGGCTTTTAACGGGCCGGATCTCATATGGGCCACTATTAGGCCCGGAGCGTGGCAGGCCATTAATAGACCGTATCAAATATGGGCCGGCATTTGGCCCAAAACATGGCAGCCAGTTAACGGGCCGGCCTACTAGGGTCCTCAAAATCTTGTGGGCCTACAGCTGGGCCGGCCCATTAATGTCGGTGAAATCTCGTGGGCCTTTAGCTGGGCCGGCCCATTATGATCCGCAAGAATTTTGTGGGCCTTTACCTGGGCCGGCCTATTATGGCACACAAAAATCTTGTGGGCCTGTACCTGGGCCGGCCCATTATGGCCCGCAAAATCTTGTGGGCCTTTAGCTGGGCCAGCCCATTATGGTCCGCAAAATCTCGTGGGCCTTTAGCTGGGCCGGCCCATTATGGTCCGCAAAATCTTGTGGGCCTTTAGTTGGGCCGGCCCATTTAAACTTGTTGGGCCGTGCCACGTGTCGACGTATCATAGGCGCCTTCTGTCCAGTGAGTGGATGACATCTGTCCCGACGATGAGCCGACACGTGTTTCCTCTAGCCAATGATGATTTTACACGTGGAAAATCCCCATTGGTCGGGGCTGTTAACGGGTTATCGGATCCAAAACCCGACCCGATGGCTTAACGGTGTTCCGTTACGGTGGATGCCACATGTATGTCACCCTTGACGAAAGCACTTCTGTGACGCGTGATTTATCGTCATGGAAGTGGACACTTCCGTGATGATAATTTTGGTAATGTCATGGAACACTTCTACGACACCACATGTATGACTATCTTGATTCTGTCATAAATTTGTCATGGATGTACATGCATGACAAAAAAGCGACCTACTGTGACAAACACGTCTCATCACGGAAGTGTATTTTTTGTAGTGTTGAGGATCTCCCAAGCACTCTAGTAGTGGTCTTCTTGACCCTCTCTTTCCTCTTCTTCTCTGCCACAACCTGCTCTTTGGGTGCAGATCCCAAAGTCTCTTGAGTAGATGCTCTGGCCTTAGACATTGGAGCTCTCTTGGCAGGAACCTTTTGCTTCATGCCTGGCTTGGTGGCAGCAGCTGTGCCATATTCCTTCTTCAGGACTTTCCTCTTTGAGGTGGTTTCTTCTTCCTCAGCCACATAGTCCTCATCCTCTGACTCTGAGGTTCTTTTCTTGCTGGCCTTGGTGGCAGCCTTTGGCAGATTGCTTGGTGTGCTCCTGCTGCCATCATCTGAGATGCTAGAGGGACTAGTGCCCTCACTCAAGTGAACCTGCTCCTCTGACTTGTTCTGGCTGTCACTCTGATTAGACATATTGCAAACACTGATAGCAGACCCCGTGAATAGATTATAGATGAGGTAGAGTGGATGAGCATCACAAAATGCAGAGGTTTCTGCAAAAGAATGAGTCAAAAACTTAGTTTTAGTTTTCCACAGAAAGCATTTCGGATCAACCGATTTGTAAACTCGGTGATACCGAAGCAGCTGTTGGAACCTAAACTAGTGGACTCGGTCAGACTGAGTCACAGTTCGGTGGCACCGAGACTGCTAGGGTTTCACAAAGTCCTGAACTCGGTCACACCGATTTGCAATTCTCGATCAGACCGAGAATCACATGTGCAATGTCCTGAGCCGAATCAGTGGTACCGAGTTCCACAACTCGGTGGGTCCGAGATGGTTTCGACGGAAACCTAACCCTAAATTTTCAATTCACGACTAAACTACGGAGTGTTTTCGATGGATAGAATGATCTCAATCGTGGCAAGATAGATGGCAAACACAATGTGCTAGGAATCAGATAAGGATAGCACAGTGATCGAGTTCATACCCTAGTTCGGCGATGAACTCGCTACGGCGGCAACAGCGGGGATGATTCCCGTTGACGGCGGAGGAGACCAGCGACAGGAGGCAACTGGCGACGAGGAGGACGATCCGGAGATCCAGGGAGGCAGAGCGGGCTAAGCGCGGGCGAAAGGGTTCGGAGAAAATTTCCAAAATTTTGCCCATGGGTATATATAGCCCGACCCTGTCGGTGTGACCGAGTGGAACAACTCGGTGGCACCGAGATGCATAACTGCAAGCAGTTACTGCAACTCAGTGTGACCGAAAAGTTCAAATCGGTTGCACCGAGATTGAAAACCTAGATCGACTTAGTGATCTCGGTATGACCGAAATGGGTGAATCGGTCAGACCGAAACACACAAGGAAGTTTTGGAAGTTTAAATCTATGACGAATCAGGGACTCCGAGTGCTCCTCACATACAGTGGTTCGAATCTGACTTGATCAAATTTTGTGATGTAGCATGAATAGAGTTTGAGACGAGAAAAACATAGATAGCTAGAGAAGGTTCTTAGGCATTCTTGTCCATCCACTTGGCCAAAATAAAAGGAAACCAAACAATCAAAACAACAAGTGGATGTCCTCGAATGAGTAAATTATGCAACCAACATGTTCACACAATAAAATGACAAATGAAATATGTGACAAAGCATGCACAAACAATTCTAGCATCTATCAAGCAATTGGTGATGACTAGGTCATCTATATATGAGTATATTGACTTAGGAGTCAAATGAGAACATTTGATCACAGGTCATACTCATCGTTTAAGAACAAGTGGGGTTACCACTTTTACATAAAGTGTTGTTGTGTTCACACCATTAGAGTTGCTTTAACTCAATTGTTAGAGTAAAGCCCCCCTAGATGCGAGATCCCCCTAAGAGGGATGAACTAACCTTGGGTTTTGTTGATGATGACTTCATGTAGATGTTGAAGATGTGGATGCTCAATGTTGATGTAGATCATTTGGAGCTATCCTTTGGAGTGAGTTGCACTTTCAATACCTACACGGGTTAGTCCCACAAGGAACAAACAAGGATATCCATAGACATAGAGTGATGCACACACAAGATGATGTCTATGAAAACTTTAGGTTACCTTGTCCCTTGTCTTACCAACAAGAGGGTTTGTGACTCCTTGAACTAGTGCAAGATGTGGAAGTTGATTGCACTCGTTCTTGCCAAAATGATAAGAGTGAAATATGTTGGCGGAGTCACCCTCAAGAACTCTCTAGTTCTTCTTCTTCGGGATCCACACCATCTTGATGGGAATCCTCAGAGTTGTAGTTGTACGTGATGAAGTGGAACTTGATGTAGTCTTGGGAACCCACTTGACCAAGGCCTTAGGAGCTTCTTCAAATGCATCAATTTCCTCTTGAAGCTTGTCCTTTCCTTTTTGCTTGTGGTCTTGTGGTGGAAGATCATCTTGAGCTTGTGTTCCTTTGAAAGAAGTAGGATCATACTTCTCTTGTTGAGTAACAAACTTCGTCTTGGGGTATTGATCTTCTTCCCACTCAACTCCATTGGCATTGAACTTTCGTTCAAAACCAATACCTTGATTCTTCCGGTGCCTTCCTTCCTTGCGTACAATTTCCTTGAATTGCTTACTCTCGGCAAGGCTCTTGTAAACACCTTTTTCTATAATTCCCTTCAATAAGCTATTTTCTTGCTCAAGTGTAACTTGGCTAAGAGAATCATTAGTGGAATCAAGAGAACTACTAGAAGAAACAACATTGGATTTAGCATGATTATTGTTACTACTAGAAGAAGAATCTTTCTTGTTCTTGTTACTAGACTTGACTTGAGGCATGTAAGTGGATAAGAGTAAACGCTTGGCAATGTAAGAAGAACTTTTCTTGCGAAGATCATCATTGATTGCCTTTAAGAACTCATGCTCTTGCTCAAGATTGAGCTTCTCAAAACGTAATTTCTCATGAGTCCTTAAAAGTTCTCGATGATCTCCTAAGATAGTTTCATGAGCTAACTTAAGAGTGTTTAGTTCTTTAGTTAGAGACTCAATCTTCTCCTTATCATTGTCATTCGTTTCATCTTGATTAGCATGATTAATTGACGTTTCATCATAGTATTTATCACTATAGTTGTCAACAAGTAAATCATCATCACCTAACAAGTCATCTTCATCACTATTGAAATCAACATACTCGGGGTGTGATACCTTTGGACCTTTGGCCATGAAGCATCTTCCAATTCCTTCATTTGGTGAATCAAATATGTCGTAGGAGTTGGTTGACACAAGTGCTAGACCGGCAACACCTTCATCTTGAGTATATTCGGAGTCGGAGTGATAACTTCTCTCGGAGTCATTATCGGAGTCGGAGCCGGATACCCATTCACCAACATGAGCTTGATGTCTTCGTTTTGTGTAGCTCCTTGATGACTTGTCCTTCCTTTCCGAATCCTTGCTTCTCCGAGAGGGTCTTGTTCATATCGATCATCCCTACTCCTTCTCTCCCTTGATGGTGATTCTTCTCTTCTACTTCTTCTTTTGGGAGAATCTTCTCTTCTCTTGTGGGGAGCCGTACACTCATTGGAGTAGTGTCCGGGTCTTCCACAATTGTAGCAGTTTTGCTCTCGACTAGAAGATCTTTTGTCATTGTAGGACCTCGACTTGGAACTTCTCTCTTTGCTTCTATTCTTGTAGAATTTGTTGAAGTTCTTCACCATTAGGCTCAATTCTTCATTGAAGGTTTGTTTCTCACTTGATGATGTGGGGGCTTAACATGAGGCTTTATAAGCAACACTTGACTTGTTATGGAGCTCCTCCTTATCCTTGAGTGACATCTCATGAGCAACAATTCTTCCAATGACTTCCGTTGTCTTGAGATCTTTGTAATTTGGCATCATTTGGATCAATGTGCATACGGTATCGTATTTTCCATCCAAGGCTCTTAGGATCTTCTTGATGATGAATTTGTCAGTCATCTCTTCACTTCCTAAGCCGGCAATCTCATTTGTGATAAGAGCAAGCCTAGAGTACATTCCAGCGACACCTTCACCATCCTTCATTTTGAACTTGTCAAGTTGACTTTGAAGCACATCCAACTTGGATTCCTTGACGGAGTCGGTACCTTCGTGCATATCAATCAAAGTATCCCAAATTTCCTTTGCATTCTCAAGACGGCTGATTTTGTTGAATTCTTTAGGGCACAATCCGTTGAGGAGGATATCACAAGCTTGAGCGTTGTATTGTAGCATCTTCAACTCATCCGCAGTAGCTTCACGATTTGGTTTTCTCCCATCAAAGAATTCACCTTGCAAGCCAACACACATAATAGCCCAAACGGCAGGGTTATGTCCAAGAATATGCATTTTCATCTTATGCTTCCAACTAGCAAAATTAGTGCCATCAAAGTAAGGACCTCTACGGTGATAATTTCCCTCGCTAGACGCCATACTCTCCTAGGTTGTGAAACCAAGGCTATGACCACCAAAAGCTATGGAAATCAAAGCAAATGGAGACCAAAGCTTTGATACCACTTGTAGGATTGAAAGTATGTCTAGAGGGGGGGGGGGGTGATTAGACTACTTGACCAATTAAAAATCTATCCTTTTCCTAATTTTAGTCTTTGGCAGATTTTAGCTATCTTAGCACAAGTCAAGCAATCTTAACACAATTCAAGCAAGCATGCAAAGAGTCTATGAGCAGCGGAAAGTAAAGCATGCAACTTGCAAGAATGTAAAGGGGAGGGTTTGGAGAATTCAAACGCAATTGGAGACATGGATGTTTTGTCGTGGTTCCGATAGGTGGTGCTATCGTACATCCACGTTGATGGAGACTTCAACCCACGGAGGGTAACGGTTGCGCGAGTCCACGAAGGGCTCCACCCACGAAGGGTCCACGAAGAAGCAACCTTGTCTATCCCATCATGGCCATCGCCCACGAAGGACTTGCCTCACTAGCGGTAGATCTTCATGAAGTAGGCGATCTCCTTGCCCTTACAAACTCCTTGGTTCAGCTCCACAATCTTTGTCGGAGGCTCCCAAGTGACACCTAGCCAATCTAGGAGACACCACTCTCTAAGAAGTAACAAATGGTGTGTTGATGATGAACTCCTTGCTCTTGTGCTTCAAATGATAGTCTCCCCAACACTCAACTCTCTCTCACAGGATATGGATTTGGTGGAAAGAAGATTTGAGTGGAAAGCAACTTGGGAAGGCTAGAGATCAAGATTCATATGGTAGGAATGGAATATTTTGGCCTCAACACATGAGTAGGTGGTTCTCTCTCAGAAAATGTGTATTGGAAGTGTAGGTATGTTCTAATGGCTCTCTCCACGAATGAAGAGTGGGTGGAGGGGTATATATAGCCTCCACACAAAAACTAACCGTTACACACAATTTACCAATCTTGGTGAGACCGAATTGAGAAACTCAGTCGGACCTCATCCCTCCTTGATAGTATTGGCTTTTCCTATAGACTCAATGTGATCTTGGATCACTAAAATATAAAATATAGAGTCTTGAGCTTTGAGCTTGAGCCAATCTTTTTGTCCTTAATATTTTGAGGGGTCCACTTTCCTCATCCATGCCATGCCATTCATTGAGCTTTTCCTGAAATATTAATCTTGGAATAGCATTAGCTCAATGAGCTATATGTTGTTAGGAATTACCAAAACCACCTAGGGATAGTTGCACTTTCAAAAAGACTATCACTTATAATGTTGTTCTTATTGTTCCTACCGCTTATATTGAGAAACCACCTTTTCTTGTTAGAATAAAGGATCATGCTAAAGCTTCAACTGTGGTTTGCAAGAGTAATGCTAGAACACCTATACCCCTTGAGCAAATTAAAGTTGATCCTAGTGTTGCTATGGTTAAAGATCTATTGGTCGATAATATTGATGGGCATGTTATTTACTTTTGTGATGAAGCTGCTGGAATTGCTAGACCCGGTACTAAAGATAAACATAGACCTATTGTAGGCATGCCTATTGTTTCTGTTAAAATAGGAGATCATTGCTATCATGGCTTATGTGATATGGGTGCTAGTGCGAGTGCAATACCTCATTCCTTATACAAAGAAATTATGCATGATATTGCACTTGCTGAGATAGAAGACATTGATGTTACTATTAAGCTTGCCAATAGAGATACTATTTCACTAGTTGGGATTGTTAGAGATGTTGAAGTCTTGTGTGGGAGAGTTAAATATCCCACTAATTTTCTAGTTCTTGGTTCCCCACAAGATGACTTTTGTCCCATTATATTTGGTAGACCGTTCTTGAATATTGTTAATGCTAAGATAGACCGCAAAAAGGATATTGTTTCTATTGGTTTAGGGGATATGTCTCATGATTTTAATTTTGCTAAATTTCGTAGACAACCCCATGATAAAGAATTGCCTAGTAAAGATGAAATTATTGGTCTTGCTTCTATTATCGTGCCTCCTAATGATCCTTTAGAACAATATTTGCTAGACCATGAAAATGATATGTTTATGAATGAAAGAAGGGAAATAGATGAAGTATTCCTTAAACAGGGACCTATTTTGAAACACAACTAGCCTGTTGAAATTCTAGGGGATCCTCCTCCACCCAAGGGTGATCCCGTGTTTGATCTTAAACCATTACCTAATACTCTTAAATATGCTTATCTTGATGAAAAGAAGATATATCATGTTATTATTAGTGCTAACCTTTCAGAGCAGGAAGAAGAGAGATTATTGAAAACTCTGGAGAAGCACCGTGCTGCTATTGGATATACTCTTGATGATCTTAAGGGTATTAGTCCCACTCTATGCCAACATAAAATAAAATTGGAGAAAGACGCTAAATCGGTTGTTGATCACCAACGACAGTTAAATCCTAAGATGAAAGAAGTGGTAAGAAATGAAATACTAAAGCTTCTAGAGGTGGGTATAATTTATCCTATTGCTAATAGTCAGTGGGTAAGTCCTGTCCATTGTGTCCCTAAGAAGGGAGGTATTACTATTGTTCCTAATGATAAAGACGAATTGATCCCACAAAGAATTGTTACAGGTTATAGAATGGTATTTGATTTCCGCAAATTAAATAAGGCTACTAGAAAGGATCATTACCATTTACCTTTTATTGATCAAATGCTAGAAAGATTATCCAAACATACACATTTTTTGCTTTCTAGATGGTTATTCTAGTTTCTCTCAAATACCTGTGACGAAAGAGGATAAGGAAAAGACCACTTTTACTTGCCCTTTCGGTACCTTTGCTTATAGACGTATGCCTTTTGGTTTATGTAATGCACCTGCTACCTTTGAAAGATGCATGACTGCAATATTCTCGGCCTTTTGTGAAAAGATTGTTGAGGTTATCATGGATGATTTCTTCGTGTATGGAACTTCTTTTGATGATTTCTTAAGCAACCTTGATCGAGTTTTGCAGAGATGTGAAGAAACTAATCTTGTCTTGAATTGGGAGAAGTGACACTTTATGGTTAATGAAGGTATTGTCTTGGGGCATAAAGTTTCTGAAAGAGGCATTCAAGTTGATAGAGCTAAAGTTGATGCTATTGAAAAGATGCCGTGTCCTAAAGACATTAAAGGTATAAGAAGTTTCCTTGGTCATGCCGGTTTTTATAGGAGGTTCATTAAAGACTTCTCAAAAATTTCTAGGTCTCTAACTAATCTCTTACAAAAAGATGTTCCTTTTGTCTTTGATGATGATTGTGTAGAAGCATTTGAAATTCTTAAGAAAGCCTTGATTTCTGCACCTATTGTTCAGCCACCAGATTAGAATTTACCCTTTGAAGTTATGTGTAATGCTAGTGATTATGCTGTAGGTACTGTTCTAGGACAAAGAGTTGATAAGAAATTAAATGTTATCCAATATGCTAGTAAAACTCTAGACAGTGCCTAGAGAAATTATGCTACTACTGAAAACGAATTTTTAGCAGTTGTATTTGCTTGTGATAAGTTCAGACCTTATATTGTTGATTCTAAAGTAACTGTTCACACTAATCATGCTGCTATTAAGTACCTTATGGAAAAGAAAGATGCTAAGCCTAGACTTATTAGATGGGTTCTCTTGCTACAAGAATTTGATTTGCATATTATTGATAGGAAGGGAGCTGAGAACCCCGTTGCAGACAACTTGTCTAGGTTAGAGAATGTTCTTGATGACCCACTACCTATAGATGATAGCTTTCCTGATGAACAATTAGCTGTCATAAATGCTTCTCTTACTGCTCCATGGTATGCTGATTATGCTAATTACATTGTTGCTAAATTTATACCACCTAGTTTCACATACCAGCAAAAGAAAAAGTTTTTCTATGATTTAAGACATTACTTCTGGGATGACCCACACCTTTATAAAGGAGTAGATGGTGTTATTAGATGTTGTGTACCTGAGCATGAACAGGAACATATCCTACACAAGTGTCACTCCGAGGCTTATGGAGGACACCATGCTGGAGATAGAATTGCACATAAGGTATTGCAATCTGGTTTTTATTGGTCTACTCTCTTCAAGGATGCCTGTAAGTTTGTCTTGTTTTGCGTTGAATGTCAAAGAATTGGTAATATTAGTAGTCGTCAAGAAATGCCTATGAACTATTCACTTGTTATCGAACCATTTGATGTTTGGGGCTTTGATTATATGGGACCGTTTCCTTCCTCTAATGGGTATACTCATATTTTAGTTGCTGTTGATTATGTTACTAAGTGGGTAGAAGCTATTCCAACTATCGGATGTGGGGTTCCGGCTAACCCTTAAGGTTCGAACACTGGAGTGCGCGCGAAGTCTTTTCCTCCTACCAATCTACGCCCTAGCTCGCTAAGATCTCGTGGACGAACTCGACGAACTCGCAACACAGAAAGACATGAGGTTTATACTGGTTTGGGCCACCGTTGTGGTGTAATACCCTACTCCAGTGTGGTGGTGGTGGATTGCCTCTAAGGCTGATGATGAACAGTACAAGGGAAGAACAACCTCCTGGGGTTGAGGTGTTCTTGTGTGTAGGATATCGATCGGGTTGGATCAAGCTAAGGTGAGATGAGATCCTCAGATCCCGTCCCCCCTTCTATGGTGGCTAGCTCTACTTATATAGGCCCTGGTCCTCTTCCCAAATATCGAGCGGGAAGGGAGCCAACAATGGCGGGCTAATTTGAAGGGGGACAGCTAGTACAAGCTATCCTGACAAAGGTGGTCTTCACCTGCCAAAAGCTCTGGTGGTAACGCCGTCTTGGGCTCCACGATGACCTCCATCTTGCCGTCCTCCTGGTCTTGGTCTCGTTGCACCAATATAGCAACTTCTTCCTGATGCCTCAGTACTCTTGCATGCGCTGGCCTCCTTAGCACCAAAGAGGAAACAAGGGCGCTGCGCACGCTGGCGCCCGCCTGGTGTTGTGCGTCATGGCTCACGTCACGAGGGCCTCATGAGGTTTGCCCCACCTTGATATCTCCACTCCTCGTGAGCCTGCCTAGCTAGGGCTCTCCATAGGAGGCCTTGCGTCGTCCGCCTCGCGAGGCTTGGACCCTCGCGAGGGTCTTGGATGCTTTGTTGGTGAAGATGGGTCGTACGTCCTGCTGGCTCAGCCACTCCGCGGGCCGCAGGCAGGCAAGTTTGGGGACCCCTATTCCCAGAACACCGACAGTAGCCCCCGGGCCCAAGGTGCGCTCGGGCTTGGCTTCACAGTGAAGCCAAGGGCCAAGTACGGAGCACCGCGGGCCCCAAAAGCCTGTGGCCTCGATTGACGCGTGGTGGATGATTGGATGTGGGCGTCTCCGCTTCCCCATGCTGCTTTTGAATCCGCCTGGCTATGCGGCCCCGCCTCTTACACAGTTATTCTTCTTTTGCCATGCCCGGCTCTTCCAATCCCTCTGCTGCCTTGACGCCCTGCTCCACCTTCTCAATCTGACCTGTGGTCCGCCCGCTTCATCGCCATGGCGCAAAAACAAGCCAAAAAGGGGAAGAAACCTCTGTCCTCGCCAACCGTGCCTCCATCCTTCGAGCCGGCGCTCGACCGGCCTCAGGTGCTCAACGGCGAGGCCATGGACAAGGTGCGCCCCATGCTTGCCTCCAGTTTAAACGAGTGGGGAGAGACGCCGGCTTGGACTGCGTCTCGCAGCAGCATGGCTCGGTTTGTTACCGAGGTTCTGATCTTCATTGATGCCCTCTGGGCTGGCCTGCTTCCTCCCTTCTCCGCCTTCTTCAACGCGGTGCTCGAGCACTATCAGATCCACATGCTCCATCTTGATCCTCAGGCTGTGACCCTTCTCGCCGTCTTCGCCTTCGTGTGCGAGGCCATGGTGGGCATCGCCCCCTCCGTGGCACTCCTCCGACACTTCTTCTCGTTGCATCTCACTGGTCCCCGGCAATACTCAGGGTGCATGGGCTTCCAGGCCATGGCTGCGACGGCAGGCGCGGGGATTGACTTCGAGCTCCCTTCATCCACGAGCAAATTTCATACGTGATGGGTGTTTGTTAACGCAGGCGTGCTCAACCCTCTGCTCCAAGCTTCGGTGGGGCTGCCATTCCAAACTCCGGCTGGGGTCATCAGAAGCTCACGAGCCCCTGCCTTGCCCCCGTCTGGGTCAGGCTGAGGTGGTTGAAGGACCTTGGCGTGACTGCGCCCATGGTGGTGAGGGAGTTCGTCAGGCGTCGAGTTGCTCCTCTCCAGCGCCACTCTCGCCCGATGTGGGACTTGCTCAGCAGACAGGACAACATGAGGTTTCAGGAGGAGGGGCTTCCTCTCGCTACGCGGCAGACAGTGCTCACGGTCTTATCAGGTGTCCCTCTGCCAAACGAGATGCCCAGGAACAGCTGCATGTTGTACCACTGCGAGAACAAAGCCACATTTGCCGCGAACATGCCTTCCTTTGATGAGTGGGGGATGCGCCCAGTCGGCTTGGTGGGGCCCTGCGAGAACCCTGTCATCGTGGTCCCCTTTTTGCCGCCGGTGCCGAGCTCGCCCCAGGTGACGGTGCGGGGGAGCGAGCTGCGACGGGGGCCGACGGCTCAGGTGCTGAGGAGCACATGCCGGGTGGTGATCTGGGGGCGTCGTCCTCGGGGGCCTGCGACCCCCCTCCTGAGGCATCGGTTGCCGAGGAGATGCGGCATGCGGCTCCCGAGGCTGAGGCTCCAGGAGCCTCGGGAGGTCGCAGTGGGAAGGAGCCGGGCTGCTCGCCTCAACTGGGCTCCCCTGAGGCCATCCCCCTTAGGTCTTCTTCGGCTCCGCCGTGCACCGGCCGTCACGTCCAGTGCTTCGGTCGCCTTTGTTTGGACTTCAAGGAGCTCCACAAGAGGAAGGGGTGCCCCAGCGGCAGCAACATCTTCGGGCCGTTGAAGCGATGGAGGTACATCGCTCTTGACGCGTAAGTATCTTGTCGCCGTGGCTTTTTGCGTGTGGTCTTCTTATCCTGACGCCTGTCCTCCAGGGCTCCTTCTGCTGAAGCTGTTGCGTCTTCCGAGAAGCGGCCTCCTCCTTCATCAACTCCCCCGTCGGCGTTGAGCGTTCCTGGCCTGCTTGCCGCCCCTAGTGCAGGGTCGGTCGGAGGAGCGTCCCTGCCTTCGGGACGTGCTGAGTCCATGGTTTGGCCGCCCCTCGCCCACGGTCGGGCATGGAGCTTGGCGAGCATGCCCAAGACTTCTCCTCTGCTCATGAGCAGTCGCTGGCTAACCTCGGTCTTTGGTTCCTCTTCAAGTAGTGAGATTCATTCATCTTGGGCTCCTCGCAAGGATGGGCTGACGTCAGGCACGGCGCCAGCCCCCAGCCCCCAACTGGGAGGTGGCGTGCCACTTGATGCTCCATCCGCAGCCCCCGTGGTGGAGGACGAGGTGGGTCGAGCGTTCGATCTCGAGCGCGGGTGCAGCGTAGTCCGTCACGAGCTCTTCCAGGAAGCGATGGGCGCGATGAGCCGCCTCGGTGAAGAGCTTGCTGGTGTCGATTCACGTCTTGAGGATGAAGGTCTTCGGTTGGTGGAGGAGCGACGCAAGCTGCGAGTGGCCATCAACCTTGGTCGCTATCAGCGTGACCTCAAGAACACGAAGGCCGAGGCGTCCCTCCAGATTGCCAATGAGGCCCGTTTGCGAGCTTTGGAAGAAGATCGCGAGGCCGATCGCCACCGCGAGGCTGCGGAGGAGCGCGCGTGGGGGCTTCAGGCCTGGAGCGCATCTCTTGAGCAGCAGGTGGAGGCGCGCGAGGCCGCTCTTGCATCGCTGAGGGGGACGCCTACAGAGGAAGAGGAGGTCCGGTGGCACGAGGAGATGCTAGCCCTGGAAGACATGGAGCGCAGCCTCGAGCTCGAGCGACTGGAGACGAGGGAACGTCAAGTCGCTCAAGCAGAAGATGCCGTCGGGGCCCGTGAAGCCGGAGTCGAAGAGGAGATCAACCGTCGAGTGGCCAAGGTTCGCGCAGATCTAGAGGGCAGGTACGACTTGAAGCTGAAGCTCGCCGAACAGGAGGGTGCGGGCAGGGCCGCCGCTGTCAGGCCTAGGTTGGACGAGGCCGAGAGGCGTGCGGAGGCCACAGCTGCCGCCCTGGTTACGACGCAGGCGGACTTGGCCTCCGCCCGCGCCGAGCTGCTTTCCCTCCGGAAACGAGTTGACGACGCCAAGACCGCCGCACAGCGAAACAGGGAGGAAGTGCTCCAATGCCGAACACTGGAGCGCGAGCATGCTCCTATGCTTCAAGACCTTCGGAACAGGGCCAACACCGCCATGGGCTACATCTGCGACGAGAACGCCCCGGCTCCTCACTCAAACGACTACGCCAGCCACCTGATCTTCTTCACCAAGGTGGTGACGCGCCTGGAGGCTCAATGTTCCAGAGCTCGGCAGCTTGTGGAGGAGAGGGGTCGTGGCCTGCTTCAGTGCGCCTTCACCCATGTCTTCAGCCACCTTCAGAACGCCGACCCCAACTTTGACTTCGACGCCGCCATTGCCCCCGTACCCACGGCCTCCGGGGCGACCTGGCGCGTTGGGTAGAGGACCATGTCGACGCGTTGGTCAGGGCCTTCACCTCAGAGGATGACACGGTGGTGGTCGTCGCAGATGAAGGTGACGTGGTTAACGACGGTGGTGGGGGCATCGCCGACAGCGGCGGCGATTCCGACGAAGATGACGGCGACGCGAGTGACGCGTTCGTGGGTGATGTAGCGAGTGATATCTCTAGCTGATCCCATGCTCGCCTATTGTTTCATCCTGTATGCAAAACTTGGGCGTGGCCCTTGGAAGACTTTGTAAGAGCATTTTGAGAGGGGGAGCCCCTCGTGTAAGTAGATTGCAGTTTTTTACTTTCCTATGCGATGTGGGTGTGTGTCCTCACGAGCTTATGAAGCTGGGGGTGAGCTCCCCGATGTGGTCTACCTTAGTCAGTGCCAGCTTCGGGCTGGGTCGTGAGGCGACGAGTTCCCGAGAATCCTGTGGAGCTTATCGCCCCGTTTGAGGGGGCCCCGTAAGAGGTGAGCACCTGGCGCAGTGCTAGCGCGTGCTTGACGAGCGTGCGCTTTGCGCGGTCTGGCTTGCAAGGAGCTTTGCGAGGCAAAGGCGATGGACATGAGTCCCAAAACCAAACGAGAACCAGAAGGCAAGAAATGACTCGAATGAGAAAAGGCACCCCCCGTGCGCATCGATAAAAATTCAGCTTCAACTTAAGTCCAGACCCAGAAAGCAAAGCCACAGAAAGAGAGATCCAAAGCAAAAGGCCGCATCCGGCACCTAGTCTAGTCTTCAGGTCTTCAAGTCTTCTCACCAGCGCGGAGCTAAGTGCTGCCACTAGGCGTGGGAGGGAGCCCCAGGGCCTGAGGCCGGCGCTCTTGAGACTCCGGGGCGTATACAACCCCAACTCATTATTACATGAGAGTGTCACGGGCGGCGAGCTTCACAGGCACCGGGCCTTCTTCACAGGTACCGGCCTTGCTTCACATCGCCAGTTGAGGGCCCTGCCTTGCACCACCCTCGACCTCCTTTGAGCCGACCAGTCACCAGGACGACACAAAAGAGGGAAAGGGGATGCCAACGGTTCCCTCGGCGACCACAAGTCCTATACTGGGGGAAGGGTTGTCGAAGCCACCCCGGTAGAGGACCTACCTCCGGGTGTCCTGATAACCCACAAGTATAGGGGATCGCAACAGTTTCCGAGGGTAGAGTATTCAACCCAAATCTATTGATTCGACACAAGGGGAGCCAAAGAATATTCTCAAGTATTAGCAGCTGAGTTGTCAATTCAACCACACCTGGAAACTTAATATCTGCAGCAAAGTGTTTAGTAGCAAAGTAATATGATAGTAGTGGTAACAGTAACAAAAGGTAACAGTAGTAAAAGTAATGTTTTTGGTATTTTGTAGTGATGATAGCAATAGCAACGGAAAAGTAAATAAGCGAAGAACAATATATGGAAAGCTCGTAGGCAATGGATCGGTGATGGAGAATTATGCCGGATGCGGTTCATCATGTAACAGTCATAACCTAGGGTGACAAAGAACTAGCTCCAGTTCATCAATGTAATGTAGGCATGTATTCCGAATATAGTCATACGTGC